>NC_057800.1:180934980-180985546 GCF_018294505.1 Triticum aestivum
GGGGGGGAGGCCAGGCGTAGGAATGAGGATTCACTTATTAGTACATCCCGCGCAGGTGAGTTGGGATGCATTTGATCCCAGAAAGGTATCTATCCTTCAAACCAGAGGAGTGCTTCAAAGTAACAACAGTACATAATATCCAACAAACGAGGGTCGTGCTACAGTAGCAAAATACATGGCTCAGTCTAGATATCAGTACGAATCAAATTGTGCATATTTGCTGTTGGCATGAACCACATCGCCGCATGTCGGGTTTGCAAAAGCCATCCATCGCATGGAAGCTTGATGCCTTTCACACACTGAAGATTATATGGCAATAAGCTATGTCGACGAATCTCTAGATATGGTGATTCATGAAACCCATGGTATGATGTGTAAAGACAGCCCCCCCTGGCGAATGGAAGTTGCATAGCACGGTAATCATCGCGGGTGATATGATCGATGATTGGTTGGATGATCGAATAATTGAGCCCGAGGAACATGGAGTGGTTGCCGAGGCTGTAAACCCGCCTCTAGTTGAATACACCTAGCCCAACAGAGCTGGGATCTTTCTCGAACACTAACAAGCCATAGCCATCAATGTCACGAACGCCCCAGGCATTGTACTGCATGTGGTTTGATGTAATGGTTTGGTCAATTTGGTACGTGTGAATGAGCATCAAATGACCGCCGTCAGCTGAACGAGCAATAAACCACCACCCATCGGCTGGTATGATTCCAGGTCCTGGAATCACGAAGGCTAGCGCATTTGCGTCTTTTGCAACAATTCAAATTGGAGACCAAAAGGACAAAAATAAACAATCATGTTCAGAGTATGTGTGGAATTAAGATTATTATAATAGTGACACATATCATAGACAGAGAATTGCAATGCCGTGGTCATAATCATACACCAAGTTAAATAAATAAGACAATGGATTTCATATTCAAGCAATATGTCATGGTTCGAACATCATGTAACAATGAGAGGAAAACATCTATGATAGAGCCTACTCATATTCTACCATAGAACTTACTACTACTGTTCTCATATCAACTCTAAGCAATAACATGCGTTGTTATAAAAATCTTGGAAATGAGAGTAACATATAGCAATCATGATGTTATGCTCATAATATCTATTCTAACAATCATTAGATGCCAATTGTTCTCATATCAACTCTAACAATAACATGTGTGGTCATAAAAATCTAGGAAATGAGAGGAACATATAGCAATGATGTGGTTATAGACATACTATCTATTCTAAATTTGTAACAATGAACATGCAATCATATTCATAAGGTAAAGATGAGATGAGATAAAAAAATTACACGACGATAGATTCCACTAGTATAGGCAGCCAATCCGCGCGTCGACCGCGTAAACGATGCCATCGTGCACTATAGCATCAGACAGAAATGTTGCCTCAACAGGACTGACGATGAGCCATAAGCATGTATGGCGACCGGATTCCAGATAGACTAATCCCATGTTGAACAGGGCAATGAGCTTGTAATCCATGTAGTCTTCTGATGGTGTGGGAACTTCACATATTACAACTTTCAGCAAATAGAGGTCAAGCCAAAAGCTTGATGCGTCTCGTGTGTAGTAGGCAGGAGTGTCCGGCGGGCCGCGAGGCTCGATGGCGGCGGTATCCAACAATGGAAGGGTGATCTCTCGCTGGGTGTAGATATCCACGAGATGCCACGGACTACCGGATTGGTGGATGAGGACGATCCAGTTGGCCTTCATGCCCGCCTAGTAGTGGCCGTGCATGAAGGACATGTGGACGTGTAGTGGTAGCATGTCGAGGGGCACCACGGCAACCTCCGTAGGATCGTCAAGTCGGTGTCTAGGCCACCTGCGAGGATCGGGCATCAGCAAGCAGGGTGTCTTGAAAAGAGCCGGCCGGTTGTAGACGAGTAGATGGTACAAAGACACCGAGCATGCGGCCAGACGGACGGTGCTGAGTAGGTCCATATGATTACAGATCTGCTCCAAGAGAACACCGGGAGGGAATTCCAATCACGGATCTACATGTAAGTCGGTTCTTCCATTGGGGGTTTTCGGTGCCCGCGAGCCAGCGGGGAAGTGGATTCGGTCGGGCGAGCGAAGAAGCTTCTCCTCGTGTGGCCAAACAGTGAGCGAGGGGATATGGTACGCGCGAGCTACCAAGGAAGATAGCGTGGGCGGGCGAGCAATGAGCGGGGGGAAATGGTGTGCGGCCGATGATGGGGAAGAGAGGAGGAAGAAGAGAGGAGGAAGAAGACTGGAAGACAGGGAAGAAAGTGCATTAAATCTCAATTCTACTACTACTACTACCAGGATATACCATCCTTCGGAGTGTAAATAGTTACACCAATGACATGTGGGTCTACCACAAGAGGGCCCATATGTCAGTTAATGGAGGACAGAAGCGTGCTCTACTGGCAAACATGATGGCAGTACTGGGTAAGGCTGATTTAGTAACACCAACACGCTGGTTCAGCTTATTAATTAAGTGTCCCATCTGCTGCAGCATGTATTGTCACTTCACTGCGAAGACTAGTTGAATAGTTCTCTCTGACCGATATGAGGAATAATGGATCGTGAAGACTTCCTTTCTACATTATCCCTATGCCTCTACGCTCACTTCACTCATTTTGCTCCATACGTAGTCACTTGTTGAAATCTCTAGAAAGACAAATACTCCATATTTGGGAACAGAGGGAGGATTTTACTCCGTATTTGGGAATAGGGGGAGTATCACCATATGGAGGGAACAGAGGAAGCTTGAAATATGAACATGTCAATGGGAGGGAGTAAGCCCCATGCATGCATGCAACATGCAACACTCACACGTACACATGGACGCACACAACACTCACGCACCCATGCGGTACACAGCACACGAGGCAACACACACGCTCACGCTCAAGTGCTCAACCTACTCCCTACGTCCGTGAAAGACTGTACATTTAGAGATTTACACATTGGCCCGAGCATAATTAACGCCCAAAAGTAGCAGACTTATGTGTGCATGTGACCATTGAGATAAGAAGATTAAATGAAGGTCGTTGCATGCTGTAATTAAGGATAGACATGTAGCCTATACCTAGAGCACAAGTTGGTGCATTAGTCAATCAATATCGATTTAGATTAAAGGCTAAATGCATTGGAAGTGTAGATGTACTACACTCTTTGTTTTTTAGCCGATGTACAATCTTTGTTGGAAGACCGAGGGAGTACACGTGCATGCACTCACATACACAGCCAGGGTGATTCGCGCGCAAGGGTTGGACTCCTATCGCGCCTGCGTAAAGTTTTGTTTAACTGGTTTCTTTGCTCTGCCAACTGATAGGTGGGACCCAGAAACTAGGTGACAATTTAACCAGTCAACAAAGTGCCACGTCGACTATGTGGCCGGTCAGTAGGGTGCAATACAGTGCTCTACGACGAGCTAGTGATCGTATAATCACCGCAAAACTATATATAGTGACCGTAAAGAGCATATTGTTACATACATTGACCGCAAGTGTATTTTTCTCGTTTCAAATTAAGCCATATTAATCGAAAAGGATGCAGTATGGACTAGTACTAGTACTGCTTTGATGTGTCCTGTCAACTCGCCGAACGAGGAGAAGCTTGCCTACTACGCATCTCCCTCGCCCACGCGCATGGTGGTTCGTAGGACGAGGAGAGGGTTTTGACTACAGCACCCTCTCCCTCACCCTCGCCCTCGCGGTGGACGTGCAACAGTTCAATCGGTGTCAGATTGCCAGAAGCATATTGTACTGTAGTATCATTGTTGTTGGACCTTCTGAAGAGGCGAAGAGCCAAGTGCAAGGTTTACACGAGTACGAACTGTTGAACCTCCCGAAGAGGCAAAGAGCCAAGTGCAAGGTTTTATAGGAGTTGTCGTCTGTCACATCCCTGGTCTTGTTATGCACTAGGCTAGACCTCATCTGAGCATCATGTTTAAATTTTTGAAACCTGAACTGAGGAATTTTGGAATCCTCAAAAACTTAAATAAAAGAAGGGCAAAAACCCTAAAAATCTCATTCATTGCTCCAAAATGCTCTTCTTAAATGTTTGATAATTTTTGGTAGGGGTTCTGGTCCCAACCAAAATATTGAACATTTTTAAGGAATTATTTCTGGGACTTTGGATTTAATTCATTAGCTATTTGAATTTGAATTATATTCATATAATTAGAATATAATTTCAAATACCCCTGAAATATTTTATAAGCTTTTGGAAGAGTCCATCTAGCAATATAAAATATTCAGAGGAGTTTTTGGCATTGTTTGAATTATTTTAAATTCAAAACAGTGGCAAAATAAATTAAATAAAACAAAACAGAAATAAAAGACAAAGGAGAGAAACCTTACCTGGACTTACCTCTGCAGCCCACCAGGCCCACCTGGCCAGCCCAGCCCATCTCCACCCCCCCTGTCGTCTTCCTCCCTGCCAGGAGGACAGACACCGCGACGCCGCCGCGCGCGCCACCTCCTGCTTCCCCTGGCCACCTCCTGCTTCCTCCTCAACACCCCGGTGACGCCACGCGCCTCCCCGACCCCCCTCTCACTTCCCCTCTCCCTCTGGACCGCTCCCCCTCCTCTGGCTCTCTCTTTCCCTCTCTTCCTGTGATCCCCGAGCGCACCGCAGCACGCCGCCAAGCACCACCGCGGCCACCGCCTTCCCCTCGCCTCTCCGACGCGCCCCCGAGCTCCGCCGTGACGTCCCCGTCCCTACCACGGAGCCACAAGACGCCGGACGCCCTGGAGCGCCGTCACCGACGCCATCTTCTTCCTCTGCACCGACGGCCGTCGTCGCTTGATTCGCCGCCCACAGAGCGTCCCCGGCCTCGCCCTCGCGCTCGTTGGACTCGCGGTGAGCCGCTGACCCGTTCCCCTCTTCTTCCCATGCCGTTTGGCCGCTCTAGCCATTGCTTCCGCCGGACCCGAGAGCTCGCCGCCGCCGTGCCTCGTCACCGTCGTGGCCAGAGCCACCGTGGCTCAAAGCCGGGCACACCACCGTGCTCCAAACCTCACCAGGAGCACGTAGAACCCACCAGCTTCCCCTCCCGAGAACCACAACGCCAAACCCGCAGGTGCCCGAACTCCGGCCGCCGCCTTGGAGCTCGCCGCCATCGACTCAGGCCACCCCAGCTCCTCCCGTTCGCTCCATTAGATGCGCTGCTTTGCCAGCTAGCCGTAGCCGCAAACCACGAGTAAAACGGTGCCCTGTAGCGCAAACCCGACGCGGACGCCGCCGCGATCTGAGGTTGCCGGCGGTTAAACGCCGGCAGCTGACGTGGCGCTGATTAGTTAGCACTAATGACCATGCTAAACACCCCCACAGCCACTGACAGTGGGCCCCACCCCTGGTCAAACCCCAGTCAGCGCTGGGTTTGACCGGGATTAGGTCCTGTGTCACTGACGTGTGCCCCCCACACGTCAGGTTTGACCCCAGCCAGCCGCAGTTGACCGCTTACGTCGTGCTGACGTCATGCTGGCGCAATATATATATTTCTGGATTTAAATTTAATCAGGAAATTCCAGAATATAATTTAAACTTCAAAAATTCATAACTTTTATTCTGTAACTCCAAATCAGACAAATTATATATGAAAAATGATCAGAAAAATCCAATCTATCCATCTGTATCATTTTCATGCATGATAGAACAACTTATAGCTGCTGTTTAGCACAAATCAATTAAATGGCATTTGAATAATCACATATGGAGTTTAAATTTGAATCTTGTATTCAAACCAACTTCATTTAATCTGTTGCTAGTTGCATTAGCTCAAAACACATTCATTTTGCCATGTCATGATCATGCATCATATTGTGCATTGCATTGATTGTGTTCCCTTCTATGTTGCCGGTAATTGTCCCCTCTCGATAGACGTGATACCAATGATGTGATCGTTGACACTGATGAAGACTCAATGCTATCTTCAGAAGTGCCAGGCAAGCAAAACCCCCCTTGTTCATTCCGATACAATCCTACTCTCTCGCTCCTGCTCCCTTTTACTGCATTAGGACAACATCGATTCATCTGTTACTTGCTGCGGTAGCTGAACCCCTTTATCCTTTGCATGACCTGTCATTGCCACAGTAAATAGATGAAACCCACTAGCATGAGTAGGAGTTGTTTGAGCCCTGTTGTGCCTACTCATTCATGTTTGTTTGTCATGCCTGCTACTGCTTAGAGTTGAGTCAGGTCTGATTCATCGGGGATGAATCAGAGGTGTGTGAACATGTCCTACTGTGTGTGAGCTAAGTGTGTGAACACGATTTGGTAAAGGTAGCGGTGAGAGGCCATGTAGGAGTACATGGTGGGTTGTCTCATTGCAGCCGTCCTCAGGAACTGAGTTCTGTGTTTGTGATCCATGATTTAGCTACTACCACGCATTGGGCCCGAAACCAATGGACCCTCTCGGCTTCTTGATCACCCTTGTCCTCTGTCCAGGAGTTGCAAGTAGTTTCTGGTGTTTGTAGTATGCTGGAGGCCGTGCGCAGCGCTGACCGTAGGGGTGGGCTGTGATGCGGTAGGCACGTGGCCGGGTAAACCGGGCGCCCGTTTGGTGTCACGGAACCCTGTTCACATCGTTTGGGGCTGTGAGCGAAACTCCGGCCGGATCTCCTCATGGATGGAACCCGAATAGGCGATAAACCTGGACTAGAGACTTGAGTGTTTAGGTAGGCCGTGGCCGACACCCACGTTGGGCTTCCGCTTGAAGGTTGCCGAGTACATGTCGTGTAAACGGCGGTAAGTGGTGAGAGCGTGTGTGAAGAAGTACACCCCTGCAGGGTTAACATCATCTATTCGAATAGCCGTGTCCGCGGAAAAGGACTTCTAGGTTGCTTATATCAGTTCATAGACAAGTGAAAGTGGATACTCTAAAATACGCAAGATAAGCGTGAGTGCTATGGATGGTGTTCTCGTAGGGAGACGGGAGCGGTTCCATAGTGGTGTATTGGTTGGTGAATATGTGGACTCGTGTGCGCCACCTCAAAAGAGTCGCTTGCAGTCGTAGTTTAGGATAGCCACCGAGTCAAAGCTGGCTTGCTGCAGTTAAACCCCACCACCCTTTGTTGATAATGATGCATATGTAGTTAGTTCTGATGTAAGTCTTGCTGGGTACATTTGTACTCACGTTTGCCTATTTTATGTTTTTGCAGAGAGACTTCGGTCTCACTAGTAGTTCCATGTGGACTTCGACGTTTAGCTTGATACCTCAGCTACGATCTTGTGCCCTCGGCAGGATCTGGTAGATAGTCAGGCTTCTCAGCCTTTTTCATTTATAGATGTCTGTACCCAGACATGATAGCTTCCGCTTGTGCTTTGACTTGTATGCTCTGAGTGTTGGGTCATGAGACCCATGTTTGTAATATCTCGCTCCTCGGAGCCTATTGATTAAATACTTGAGTCGTAGAGTCATGTTGTGATGCCATGTTGTATTTGCACATATCGAGCATATTGTGTGTATGTTATTGAAATGCTTGGTATGTGTGGGATCTGACCATCTAGTTGTTTATCTTTAGTAGCCTCTCTTACCGGGAAATGTCTCCTAGTGTTTCCATTGAGCCTTGGTAGCTTGCTACTGCTCCGGAACACTTAGGCTGGCCGGCATGTGTCCTTCTTCGTTCCTGTGTCTGTCCCTTCGAGGAAATGTCACGCGATGAATACCGGAGTCCTGTTAGCCCGCTACAGCCCGGTTCACCGGAGTCCTGCTAGCCCAGTGCTACAGCCTGGATTCACTCGCTGATGACCGACACGTTCGATGCTGGGTCATGGATGCCTGTCCCTGTAAGTCTGTGCCACTTTGGGTTTACGACTAGCCATGTCAGCCCGGGCTCCTTATCATATGGATGCTAGCGACACTGTCATATACGTGTGCCAAAAGGCGCAAACGGTCCCGGGCAAAGGTAAGGCGACACCCGTGGGAATACCGTGCGTGAGGCCGCAAAGTGATATGAGGTGTTACATGCTAGATCGATGTGGCATTGAGTCGGGGTCCTGACAGCGTTGGTATCAGAGCTTGACTACCTGTAGGATTACCAAGCCAAACTGGTCGAAGTTGAGTCTAGAAATTCTTTGGTTATATAAGGGAATTGATTGTGGGATGGAACGTAAGGCTCTTTTTACTCCTTATACCTCATGGCCTTCTGATCTGAGTCATCATCTTCTCTTCTATGGGGATTAAGAACTAGGTTATCTCTTCTTTCCATCAGGATCACGTGTTACTAATCCGTAGACTTATAGAATTGTTGGAATTAAGCCTCGTTTCAGATCCTATTACTTCCGTATGTTAATTGTTGATCTCGAGACCTTGATGTGTGGGCCCAGGCGCCTGCCTAATTAGTGTTAGGTTAGTTAGTGTTAATTAACTTAGTTAATTAGGTGAGCCACTGACATGCGGGCCCCGCCCGGCTAACTAAGTTAGTTAGGGCTAATCATATTTAGGTTAGTCACTGACCAGTGGGCCCAATCCAGTTAGTTAGGGCTAACTAACTTGGTTAGTTGACTGGGTCACTGACCAGTGGGTCCCACTGGTCAGGTTTGACCTGGTCGACGCCTTTGACCTGCTGACGTCACCCCGGCGTCATGCTGACGCAGTATATGCTTCTGGGATTTTAAATAAGTCAGAAATGATTTATTTATTTTCAGAATATGCCCTAAACTTCAATAAATCATAGAAATTCAACCGTAACTCCAAATTAAATAATTTATATATGAAAAATTATCAGAAAAATTCAAGGAATCCATCTGTACCATTTTCATGCATGTTAGAACAACTTATAACTGCTGTTTAGCACAAATTAATTAATGGCATTTGAATAATCACATATGGAGTTTGAATTTGAATCTTGTATTCAAACCAACTTCATTTAATCTGTTGCTAGTTGCATTAGCTCAAAACACATTCATATTGCCATGTCATAGCATGCATCATTTTGTGCATTGCATTGATTGTGTTCTTCTTTGTTGCCGGTATCTGTTCCCTCCCGGTAGACGATGTTCCGACGTTGTGATCGTTGACACTGATGAAGACTCAATGTTATCTTCAGAAGTGCCAGGCAAGCAAAACCCCCTTGTTCATTCTGATACAATCCCACTCTCTCGCTCCTGCTCTCTTTTACTGCATTAGGACAACAACGATTCATCTGTTACTTGCTGCGGTAGCTGAACCCCTTTATCCTTTGCATGACCTGTCATTCCACAGTAAATAGATGAAACCCACTAGCATGGGTAGGAGTTGTTTGAGCCCTGTTGTGCCTACTCATTCTTGCTTGTTTGTCATGCCTGCTACTGCTTAGAGTTGAGTCAGGTCTGATTCATCGGGGATGAATCAGAGGCGTGTGAACATGTCCTACTGTGTGTGAGCTAAGTGTGTGAACACGTTTTGGTAAAGGTAGCGGTGAGAGGCCATGTAGGAGTACATGGTGGGTTGTCTCATTGCAGCCGTCCTCAGGAACTGAGTTCTGTGTTTGTGATCCATGATTCAGCTACTACCACGCATTGGGCCCGAAACCAATGGACCCTCTCGGCTTCTTGATCACCCTTGTCCTCTATCCAGGAGTTGCAAGTAGTTTCTGGTGTTTGTAGTATGCTGGAGGCCGTGGGCAGCGCTGACCGTAGGGGTGGGCTGTGATGCGGTAGGCACGTGGCACGGTGTACCGGGCGCCCGTTTGGTGTCTCGGGAACCCTGTTCACATCGTTTGGGGCTGTGAGCGAAACTCCGGCCGGATCTCCTCATGGATGGAACCCGAATAGGCGATAAACCTGGACTAGAGACTTGAGTGTTTAGGCAGGCCGTGGCCGACACCCACGTTGGGCTTCCGCTTGAAGGTTGCCGAGTACATGTCGTGTAAACGGCGGTAAGTGGTGAGAGCGTGTGTGAAGAAGTACACCCCTGCAGGGTTAACATCATCTATTCGAATAGCCGTGTCCGCGGAAAAGGACTTCTGGGTTGCTTATATCAGTTCATAGACAAGTGAAAGTGGATACTCTAAGATACGCAAGATAAGCGTGAGTGCTATGGATGGCGTTCTCGTAGGGAGACGGGAGCGGTTCCATAGTGGTGTATTGATATGTGAATATGTGGACTCGTGTGCGCCACCTCAAAAGAGTTACTTGCAGTCGTAGTTCAGGATAGCCACCGAGTCAAAGCTGGCTTGCTGCAGTTAAACCCCACCATCCCCTTTGTTGATAATGATGCATATGTAGTTAGTTCTAATGTAAGTCTTGCTGGGTACATTTGTACTCACGTTTGCCTATTTTATGTTTTTGTAGAGAGACTTCGGTCTCGCTAGTAGTTCCGCGTGGACTTCGACGTTTAGCTTGATACCTCAGCTACGATCTTGTGCCCTCGGCAGGATCTGATAGATAGTCAGGCTTCTCAGCCTTTTTCATTTATAGATGTCTGTACTCAGACATGATAGCTTCCGCTTGTGCTTTGATTTGTATGCTCTGATGGTTGGGTCATGAGACCCCTGTTTGTAATATCTCGCTCCTCGGAGCCTATTGAATAAATACTTGAAGCTTAGAGTCATGTTGTGTTGCCATGTTGTATTTGCACATATCGAGCATATTGTGTGTATGTTATTGAAATGCTTGGTATGTGTGGGATCTGACCATCTAGTTGTTTATCTTTAGTAGCCTCTCTTACCGGGAAATGTCTCCTAGTGTTTCTACCGAGCCATGGTAGCTCGCTACTGCTCCGGAACACTTAGGCTGGCCGGCATGTGTCCTTCTTCGTTCCTGTGTCTGTCCCTTCGGGGAAATGTCACGCGATGAATACCGGAGTCCTGTTAGCCCGCTACAGCCCGGTTCACCGGAGTCCTGCTAGCCCAGTGCTACAGCCTGGATTCACTCGCTGATGACCGACACGTTCGATGCTGGGTCATGGATGCCTGTCCCTGTAAGTTTGTGCCACTTTGGGTTTACGACTAGCCATGTCAGCCCGGGCTCCTTATCATATGGATGCTAGCGACACTGTCATATACGTGTGCCAAAAGGCGCAAACGGTCCCGGGCTAAGGTAAGGCGACACCCATGGGAATACCGTGCGTGAGGCCGCAAAGTGATATGAGGTGTTACATGCTAGATCGATGTGGCATCGAGTCGGGGTCCTGACATCGTCCTAGTAAGAGTGTACTACAACTATAGCGAACGATGCTACTGTATGATGCCGCCACGTCACGTATATCCAAAGTTGTGCCACCTTTTTTTCTCAAAGAGCATGTTGGAGCCCGTGCAACAACCACACAAGTTGCACGTACACATAACACATTTACTAGTAATAAATTCTAAAGGACAAATGCCAGTATGCCACACAAGTTCATCTCCAATTCATGTGATAAATTTGTGCATGACTAGTCTACATATATTCACAGCGCTACCGTTCACAATTTACCATACTCCACTTACACGTTATAGATGGGCTACATGTCCTCCTCCAGGTTGTAGTCCCAGGTGTTCTTCATGGATGGCATGATCCATAGCGGTGGGCAACGGGAATCATTGTCGCAGCTTTCTAGTTCGGTTCCACACGATGGAGACTCATCCAAGCTGAAGTGGCATAAATCAGGGATAGCGTGTCCCAGCATGTCGTTCATCCGGCGGTGCGCACTGAAGACACAACCATGCTTCATGAACAACAGGCCTTCCATGTCATGCACGGAAGGAGGCATCCGCTTCACAATGGGGTAGCTGTCCCCAATGAAAAGCGAGTACTCTCCAAGAGTGTTCCTCGGCACCCACGTAGCATCACGGGGGTCGAACTCGGCGCCATTCATCTGGTACACACGGCATCTCAGATCTGGACACATGGTGATGTACATAGTCAACGTCCATGCATAAGAATGTTGTGCTCAAATATGGTGGTCAGTAATATTGCGCAGCAAATAGTACTACTGCGACATAGAGGAAGTAAAATAACCAGCTTATTATATATAGCCACTCTTGGCTACATGGATGAGATAGTAAGACATGGAAAAACAAAAATGGTGGCAGCTAGTGGGTTCAAGTCTTCAAGGGCCTAGCTAGCTATACACGTCCTCCAAGGTAAAAAGTAATCCTACTAGTACATAAGTAGAGTACTAGTACAACAATGAAAGAGAAGGCGAGAGGGTTAAAAAATGGAATACCTGGGTAGATGGTGATGGTCCGATCATGGTAGATTGTGTGACCATGTTGCACATCAGTGGTACCATGGGTAACGACAGATAAGATACTTGATCCCAATATTCCAAAGTCAGCTACAAGGTTCCAGGTTCGACCGAATCGCAGATGCAAATGCACAACCAGGATCGGCGATCTTATTTTGATCGCGGGATGACTGGTCCCTGCAAAATAATGGAGTACCATTAGGGATGCAAATGATGGTTTGTGCATTCCGTTTGTAATCTCCCATACCGTAGGATGGCAACCAGATGAAACAAGTCCCCTGGCTTGTCACCGCGAAGATGCGGCCTAGATGGCGCACGGCGTCTTCGAACGTGTAGGGGTACAAATCTGCCACCGCCAACATGCGCCAGCCTCTGCCGTTACTGCCTCTTGCATTGATGGAAATCCTTATGTCGAACACCGCGGTGAGATAGTAATGGTCGTAGCCACGTCGCTTTGTCAGCGGGTCCGCAATTGCTATCTTCTTCAATCTCATGTAGGCATCATCATATGTATTCAAGCCCAGCCAGTCCGGAAGGTCGATCCCAATGGTGGAGAAGGGGTCTACCAGAACAGCCGCACTGCTGTGGATGTTGTGCAAAATGATGGTGGTATCCGGCCGGAGGTATGCAAGCCAATCTTCGTTGGCACCAACCCAGACCTATATATAAGACGGTGGGCAGCGGAGAAATTACAGGATGGAAATGGAATAACTAAGTACTACATGATCAAACTCCATTACTAATCTGCTCATCGGACAAAATCCGACTACCTCTCAACGTCGGCAACTCTAGCGGAGTCAACGTGCAACCATGGCCAGGGAGCGGTGGATTGTTCGAAGGATTGTCCCATAGAAGAACCTTCTCCTCGAGGACGCATGGAAGACCAACAAGCATGGCCTTTTCCCAAGCCATTTTAAGCATCGTCTTGAAAAAGTTGGTGCAGGAAGCACCGAGTCTTGCGGCGGTGAGGATGTCGGAGCGGCGTGTGATTTCTCCCAGAGGATCGCCATCCAAGGTCTCCCAGCCCCAACGAGGAGGAGAACCGCCTGGCGAATCCATGGGAGCAGCAACAAACTGCCTTCTCTTCGGGGGGAGGGGAACTGGCGATGACGAGATAAGAGCGTAGTAACCGCAGTCCGCAGGGCCTCGTCCCTTCCAACTGTAGATCGTTCCTTAGCTAAGTGGTGAGGCTATTATTTACGACTAGTACTAGAATTATGGGACGTTATGGGAATGCATTATACTATAAATAATAGCACTAGTACGAAAATTTTGGCACTAGCTAGTAGTTTTGGCGTGGATTAAGAAATTTTGGGTTTGTTTTTGCTATTTATTGTACACGCCAAGTAGTGTCAAAAAACATATTACATTATGTGATGGAGGAGTATGTACTTGTACTGTAGCAGTTATAGTACTACTTTCTTTGTATCGTTCCAATTTTATCGTATGTTGATACGTCTCCAATGTATCTATAATTTTTGATTGCTCCATGCTATATTATCTACTGTTTTGGACATTATTGGGCTTTATTATCCACTTTTATATTATTTTTGGGACTAACCTATTAACCGGAGGCCCAGCCCAGAATTGCTGTTTTTTTTTCCTATTTTAGGGTTTCGAAGAAAATGAATATCAAACGGAGTCCAAACGTAATGAAACCTTCGGGAACGTGATTTTCTCACTGAACATGGTCCAGGAGACTTGGACCCTACATCAAGAAACAAAGAAGGAGGCCACGAGGTAGGGGGGAGAGCCTACCCCTAGGCGCGCCCTCCACCCTCGTGGGCCCCATGTTGCTCCACCGACGTACTCCTTCCTCATATATATACCTACGTACCCCCAAACGAACAGATACGGAGCCAAAACCCTAATTCCACCACCGCAACTTTCTGTATCCACGAGATCCCATCTTGGGGCCTGTTCCGGAGCTCCGCCGGAGGGGGCATCCATCACAGAGGGCTTCTACATCAACACCATAGCCTCTCCGATGAAGCGTGAGAAGTTTACCTCAGACCTTCGGGTCCATAGTTATTAGCTAGATGGCTTCTTCTCTCTTTTTGGATCTCAATACAATGTTCCCCCCCTCTCTTGTGGAGATCTATTCGATGTAATCTTCTTTTTGCGGTGTGTTTGTTGAGAACGATGAATTGTGGGTTTATGATCAAGATTATCTATGAACAATATTTGAATCATCTCTGAATTCTTTTATGTATGATTGGTTATCTTTGCAAGTCTCTTCGAATTATCAGTTTGGTTTGGCCTACTAGATTGATCTTTCTTGCAATGGGAGACGTGCTTAGCTTTGGGTTCAATCTTGCGGTGTCCTTTCCGAGTGACAGTAGGGGCAGCAAGGCACGTATTGTATTGTTGCCATCAAGGATAACAAGATGTTTTTTTTATCATATTGCATGAATCTATCCCTCTACATCATGTCATCTTGCTTAAGGCGTTACTCTGTTTTCATGAACTTAATACTCTAGATGCATGCTGGATAGCGGTCGATGAGTGGAGTAATAGTGGTAGATGCAGGCAGGAGTCGGTCTACTTGTCTCGGGCCTGATACCTATATACATGATCATACCTAGATATTCTCATAACTATGCTCAATTCTATCAATTGCTCAACAGTAATTCGTTCACCCACCATAAAATACTTATGCTCTTGAGAGAAGCCACTAGTGAAACCTATGGCCCCCGGGTCTATCTTCATCATATTAATCTTCCAATACTTAGTTACTTCCTTTGCTTTTTTAGTTTGCTTTTATTTTACTTTGCATCTTTATCACAAAAATACCAAAAATATTATCTTATAATATCTATCAGATCTCACTCTCGTAAGTGAACGTGAAGGGATTGACAACCCCTTATTGCGTTGGTTGCGATGAGTTATTTGTTTTGTGCAGGTACGAGGGACCCGCGCGTAGCCTCCTACTGGATTGATACCTTGGTTCTCAAAAACCGAGGGAAATACTTACGCTACTTTGCTGCATCATCCCTTCCTCTTCGGGGAAAACCAACGCAGTGCTCAAGAGGTAGCAAGAAGGATTTCTGGCGCCGTTGCCGGGGAGTCTACGCAAAAGTCAACATACCAAGTACCCATCACATACCCTTATCTCCCGCATTACATCATTTGCCATTTGCCTCTCGTTTTCCTCTCCCCACTTCATCCTTGCCATTTTATTCACCCTCTCTCTCTCTATCCTCCCTCTCTTCCTCTATTTGCCTCTTTCTGCCTCCTGCCATTATGTCTGAAATTGGGGAAATTATTGTCGATATGGACAACAATAATATCATGAAAATTTTGATGCTCCTGCTGAAGAACCCCCTATCTTACATACAAAAAATTTCCGTATTGGTAGTGGTAATATTATTGGGAAAGGAGTTATCCAAGATTTCTTTACTTGTGCCGGTGCTTTACCTTCTATGGGTAGTTCTATCCTTCATAGAATTAGTAGTCTTGTGGACGCTATTGCCATGCTTGTAGTTGAACTTGAAAGACAATTCATGCACTTGCACCCTTGCATACAAAGAATTTTCCTAGAATTTTCCAATATTGAGCATTCTTCTGTTAAGCGTGTCGCTACTATCTTTTTGTCTCATGAGCTTAGATTCATAATAAAAGAGGCCAAAGAAATGTTTGCACATTATAGGGTGGACGCTTGCCGTCCTCCCATAGAGGCTATCCTTTTTGATCAAGAAGAAATAATGCGATTTCAATCTCTAAACTATGTTGCTTTCAATGAAAATCTTAGAAAAAGGGTTCCTACCAATGTTCTAATTGATAAAATTTCTGAACTTAATGATGATTTGGCTATTCGAAATAATGAACTAGGTTATTATCTTGATTATAGGCTCACAAAGTTCTGTCAAAAGAATGCTTATAATGATGAATTGGTTGTGCAATACGAAGGGCCAAAGGAGGAATCTATACCTCCCAAAGTTGATCTTGGGGACTTTTGTCCCATTAAATTTAACCCTTTCGATTACTTTTGCTTGCCTCAAAGAAAACTTGCTGTCGAACGTAGAGAATATGAAATGAGTTTTAATGATCTATCTTACTATTATGGCAATACCTAGATCTATCCTTGCTTATTATGCCTAGCTAGGGGCGTTAAACGATAGCGCTTGTTGGGAGGAAACCCAATTTTATTTTTATTCCTTGATTTTTGCTCCTGTTTAGTAATAAATAATTTATCTAGTCTCTGTTTAGGTTGTGTTTTTTGTGTTTAATTAGTGTTTGTGCCAATTAGAACTGTTGGGAAGACTTGGGGAAAGTTTTGTTAATCTTGCTGTAAAAACAGAAACTTTAGCGCTCACGAGAAATGCTGCCATTTTTATTTGGAAAGTGATATTTAGTTAATTATTTTTGAAGATGATTAATAGATAAATTCCTCACTTCTAGCAATTTATTTTAGAATTTTTGGGATTCCAGATCTTGCGCTAGCTACATATTACTACAGACTGTTCGGTTTTTGACAGATTGTGTTTTTCGTGTGTTGTTTGCTTATTTTGATGAATCTATGGCTAGTAAAATAGTTTATAAACCATAGATAAGTTGGAATACAGTAGGTTTAACACCAATATAAACAAATAATGAGTTCATTATAGTACCTTGAAGTGGTCTTTTGTTTTCTTTCGCTAACGGAGCTCACGAGATTTTCTACTTTGAGTTTTGTGTTGTGAAGTTTTCAAGTTTTGGGTAAAGATTTGATGGATTATGGAACAAGGAGTGGCAAGAGCCTAACCTTGGGGATGCCCATGGAACCCCCAAGATAATCTAAGGACACCTAAGAGCCAAAGCTTGGGGATGCCCCGGAAGGCATCCCCTCTTTCGTCTACTTCTATCGGTAACTTTACTTGGAGCTATATTTTTATTCACCACATGATATGTGTTTTGATTGGAGCGTCTTGTATGATTTGAATCTTTATTTGTTAGTTTACCACAATCATCCTTGCTGTACACACCTTTTGAGAGAGACACACTTGATTCGGAATTTCTTAGAATACTCTATGTGCTTCACTTATATATTTTGAGTTATATAGTTTTTGCTCTAGTACTTCACTTATATTTTTTAGAGCACGGTGGTGGAATTATTTTATAGAAACTATTGATCTCTCATGCTTCACTTAGATTATTTTGAGAGTCTTAAATAGCATGGTAATTTGCTTAAATAATCCTAATATGCTTGGTATTCAAGAATAGTAAAAACTTTCTTATGAGTGTGTTGAATACTATGAGAAGTTTGATGCTTGATGATTGTTTTGAGATATGAAGATGGTGATATTAAAGTTGTGCTAGTTGAGTAGTTGTGAATTTGATAAATACTTGTGTTAAAGTTTGTGATTCCTGTAGCATGCACGTATGGTGAACCGTTATGTGATGAAGTCGGAGCATGATTTATTTTTTGATTGTCTTCCTGATGAGTGGTGGCCGGGGACGAGCGATGGTCTTTTCCTACCAATCTATCCCCCTAGGAGCATGTGCATAATACTTTGCTTTGATAACTTGTAGATTTTTGCAATAAGTACATGAGTTCTTTATGACTAATGTTGAGTCCATGGATTATATGCACTTTTCTTCCTTCCACCATTGCTAGCCTCTAATACCGCACACCTTTCGCCGGTATCATACACCCACCATATACCTTCCTCAAAACGGCCACCATACCTACCTATTATGGCATTTCCATAGCCATTCCGAGATATATTGCCATGCAACTTTCCACCGTCCCGTTTATTATGACAAACTCCATCATTGTCATATTGCTTAGCATGATCATGTAGTTGACATCGTATTTGTGGAAAAGCCACCATTCATAATTATTTCATATGTGTCACTCTTGATTCATTGCATATCCCGGTACACCGCCGGAGGCATTCATATAGAGTCATATCTTGTTCTAAGTATCAAGTTGTAATTGTTGAGTTGTAAAAAAATAAAAGTGTAAATGCATCTAGTGCCACCCCTAGTTGGTTTTGGAGTATTGACGACAAACCTAGTTGAGGGACTAATGTGTTTGTGAGAATTACAGGATAACACAGGTAGAAGTCCCTCATTGATTCGGTTTTACTACCAGAGATGACCCCTAAAAATGTATGAAGACATTGAAGTCAAAGGTGGTATATGAAGATATTCACATTGAAGACTATGACAAGAGAAGACACTATATGAAGCCTATGGAGCTCGAAGACTTAGATCTTTCGTAGTTCTTTTTCTTTTGTGTTGAGTCATAGGAACCACCGTACTGTTAAGTAGGGTCCAAGAGAACCAGTCAGAATGACTGAAGTGATGCCTAAACCAAAAACCTATGTCTTTGAGTGAAGACTATGAGAGTGAATCTTGTCCAGAGTCGGACAAGTCAGCTTTGCTTTTAGCCCAAGTAAAGTTGCCGTGTGAGTTTGAAATCTGACCGTTGGAACACGTGTCAGTTCCTTAGTGACCCAGGGTCATTTCGGACAAATCAGGTCGGGTTGCCAAGTGGCTATAAATAGCCCACCCCTACAACCATAAATGGTTGGCTGCTCAGATTGAAAGTATGGCTTTTGTCATTTGAGAGCAACCCACCTCGAAGCCTTTGAGAGAGAATTCCTTGCGAGGATAAAGCCCTAACCACCAGAGCCAGAGAGAATTGGGCATCACTTAAGTCTTCTTGTCTGTGTGATCTGAAGACTTATTACACTTGAGGACTGTGCATCCTCCAGCCGGTTAGGCGTCGCGTTCTGAGCATCCAAGAGACATTGTGGATTGCCGATGAACGAAGTCTATGAAGGTTTGGGAGTCTACCTTGAAGACTTACCAGAGTGATTGGGCGAGGTCTATGTGACCTTAGCTCAAGGAGAATACGGTGAGGACTGGGTATCCTGAGCTGCGTGTTCAGGACTGGGTGTCCGGGACTGTGTGTCCTAAGGTTTAAATACCTAGCTGCTCCAACCAGACGTACAGTTGTCACAGCAACTGGAACTGGTCCAACAAATCATTGTCTTCAACGAGTCACTGGTTTCATCTTCACTTCCCTTTACTTACTGTTACTCCTTGTGAAGTCATTGTATGTTTGCACTATCATTTGTCTTCACTGAGTGACTGCGTGTTCTGTTTGGCTTCACAATATCTTCCTACCTGATCCTTACTACCTAGCTGCTATTAGTCTTTGTGCTTTCACTTCATTGAATACTTGACTATGGTTTGCCTAGTGTAGTCTACCTTCCGCTGCATGGTAATAGGTTTAATTTTATCGTTTGTCTTCAAAACTTCTATGTTCTGAAGACTTTCATAAAAATCACCTATTCACCCCCTCTAGTCGATATAACGCACTTCCAATTGGTATCAGAGCAAGGTGCTCCCTTGTTCTATGTGATTCGGTTTAACCACCTGGAGTTTTAGCTATGTCGACTGCAGGGATAATAAAAGTCTCCGCTGCGTGCCCCGTCTTTGATGGAACTGAATATCCCTACTGGAAGAATAATATGCGCATGCATCTTGAAGCCATTGACGTCGACCTATGGTATGTCATCGAGAACGGCGTTCCCAAGGCTGGAGAAGGTGTCACTGCTGCTGATGTCAAGAAATTCGTTCAACTGGACTCTATTGCCAAGAATATCATCTGTGGTCATCTGACCAAAGGACAGTATGGCCGTGTGAGTGCTTTGAAGACATCCAAGCTGGTCTGGGACTGGCTCTCCAAGGTCAATGAAGGCATCTCAACCCAGAGAGATCAGAGAATCAGTGTCCTTCGCAACCTCTTCAACCGCTTCAAGCGAAATGACAATGAGAATGTCCAGCACACATTTGACCGACTCACTGACATCACAAATGAGCTTCAAGCCCTCGGCGCCACTAAGATCACCAAACATGAAGTCGTCAAGATGCTGCTGAGATCACTTGATAGTTCGTTTGACATCCTGACCCTGATGATTCAAGAACATCCTGATTTCAAGACACTCGATCCGTCTGACATAGTTGAGAGGCTCAACACACATGAGTTTCAGCTTTCTGAGAAAAGAGATATCTACGGTCTAAACTATGGGCGAACTCGTGCCTTGAAGGCAAAAGCTGTCTCCTCATCTGAAGAAGAATCTGACAGCAGTTCTGATGATCCTGAAGACATTGGAAGGGAACTTGCTATGCTTGTCAAGAAGTTCCAAAAATTCACCAAGAAGAAAGGCTTCAGAAAGTCTTCCCGATCAAGTTCAAGGAATGATGAAGCTCCTGCTCATGACTACAAGAAGAAAACATGTCACAAGTGCAAGAAACTTGGCCACTTCATCTCTGAGTGTCCACAGTGGGACAATGAGAACAAAAAGAAGAAGAAGAGCAAGGAATATGACCCTGACGACAAGAAGAAGAACAAATACTCAAAGTCTTCTTCCAAGTCTTCCTCAAAGTCTTCATCACACAAGAAGAGCTCATCTGGCAAGGCACGTGCGTTTGTTGGCAAGGAAATGGATTCAGAGGAGGAGTCTGCTTCTGAGGAGGCGGAGGTGGAGTCTGAGGAGGAGTCCGACTCAGGCGTCGCAAGTCTGGCTACAGCATACGTTGCCAAGTCCATCTTCAACACTGAAGACAATGACTTCATCACCGACACCGATGCAAATGACAAGGACTACTCCGCTTCTACCTACTGCTTCATGGCACGCGGTGCCAAGATAAACACACGCACTACTCACTATCAAACATCTAGTGATGATGACTCTGATTGTGATTCAAAACCCAGCTACAAAACACTTGCTAAAATTGCAACTGAACAACAAAAAGCTATGGAACATATTCAAAAACTGTTAGACAGAAGCGATGATCTGTTAGGTGCTGAAATGACTCGATCTGAATCCTTAATTGAAGACATAAAAAATCTTCACGTTAAGTATCAGGAACTTGAAAGTCGTCATGAAACTCTCTCAACAACTCATGAAAAGCTTTCTTATGATTATCTTCAAAGGAAGCAAGATCTTGAGAAATTGAGAGCGGTTCATGAAGATCTTCAAAAGGAAAATGAGTCACTTCGCGCCAAACAGATCACTCCCGCTCAGGAAGGATTTGAACCACCATGTCTTAAATGCATTGAGCGTGAATGCTACTTCTGTTGCTGAATGTTCTACTGCTACTGCTATTGCAATATCTTCAACTGTTGATGTGGTAACTAACCCCTCTGCTGAGGATACCACCGCTATTGCTGATGAGAATGCTAGGTTGAAGACATTGCTTGAAACAGGGATGTACAAAAGTCTTCAAGGGCATCAGACACTATGTGATGTCCTCAAGAAGCAGATTCTGAACCGAAACCCTAGGAAAGACGGTGTTGGGTTCGTAAGGAAAATGAATGCAGATGGATCTTACTAGAAACCTGAGCAGTACCCCAAAACTATGTGGGTTGCTGCAAAGGAACCTTCAGCAGATCCATCCAATCTATCTGGCTTCACTTGTGCTAACCCCATTATCATTGATGAATCCTTTGATGCAAACTATATACTGTTTAAGAATCAGAATGGTGAAGTGTTTGCCTGGTACATTGGTACTAACTGCAGGAATGGACCGCCTATGAAGAAGATCTGGGTTCCGAAAAGGTGTCTGGAGAGTCTTCCTGTGGATGTCATGATACCTCACGTGAAGAAGACAAACCTCAGACCAAAGGCTTCATACGGTCCAAAGGCTTCATATAGACAGAGGACTCACCTGAGTCGCACTAACGCAAATGTTTTGCAGGGAAACCATACTCAGGCATATGAATATGAGAGCGGTTCATCAAACCGCCATGTTCATAAGACCAAGAACTATTCTGCTTATTCTTATGAGTACTATTGTCCGCCTGCAAGACTGTTTGCTAGGGCTTCAAAGCCAAAATTCTCAGATGCTGCACTTAGACTTATTGCTTCTAAGCCACCCTTGAAGATGTGGGTGGCTAAGAAAGCTTGACTCTCTTTTGCAGGGAAAGGTCTCCAGCAGAAAACCAAAATCGTCTGACACTATTGCTGGGGACCTTAAACATCTTGTAGGGCGCAAGATCAAATGCCCGAATGGTCTTACTATGTACTTCGTTCCTGAATCGCTTGCTACTCTCCCTATTAGTCCTAACCTGGATCTAAGCTTTCATAACCCATTGGTTCGTCAAATGTTTTTGCTTCACAATGCTCTTGGTGAAGCCTATCCCCCTATCTGCACTGTAGGGTACGACACCAGCGTCTTCAGAATGGATTATTGACAGTGGGTGTACAAATCACATGACTGGCAAAAGAAGTCTTCTTATGGACTCAACCTTACGTCCATCCGACAAGAGCCACATCACATTTGCTGACACTGGTAAAAGTAAGGTATTGGGTCTAGGTAGAGTTGCAATCTCAAGGGATCAACACATGGATAAAGTCATGCTTGTTGAATCCCTTGGCTTCAACTTAATGTCTGTCTCAATGCTTTGCGATTTGAACATGATCGTAATATTTGGAAAATATCGTTGCCTTGTACTAATGGAATCTGACAAGTCTCTAGTGTTTTTTTTGACCGTGTAAGTCTCTAGTGTTTGAAGGGTATCGAAAAGATGATTTGTACGTGGTAGATTTCTCAGCAGGACCACAACTTGCGGTATGTCTTCTAGCAAAGGCTTCAGAATGCTGGCTCTGGCATCGGAGGCTTGGGCATGCTGGCATGAGGAACCTCCACACCCTTGCGAAGAAGAAGCATGTCATAGGCATCGAGGGCATCAAGTTCAAGAAAGACCACTTATGCGGTGCCTGTGAAGCAGGGAAGATGACGAGGGCCAAACATCCCTCGAAGACAATCATGACCACTACTCGACCCTTCGAACTGCTTCACATGGATCTTTTCGGTCCCACTCATTACTCAACTCTTACTACTACTGCTTGCCTCTATGGCTTCGTTATTGTTGATGATTATTCTAGATATACTTGGGTGCACATAATCCTTTACAAGACTGAAGTGCAGGATGTCTTCAGACGCTTCGCCAATCGAGCTATGAACAATTTTGGCGCCAAGATAAAGCACATCAGAAGTGACAATGGCACTGAATTCAAGAACACTGGCCTTGATACATATCTTGACACCTTGGGTATCACACATGAATTCTCAGCTCCGTACACGCCACAGCAGAATGGCGTCGTCGGACGCAAGAACAGAACACTCATTGAGATGGCCAAAACGATGCTAGATGAATACAAGACCCCAAGAAAATTCTGGCCTGAAGCCATTGATACTGCATGCCATACAATCAATCATGTTTATCTTCACAAGCTTCTGAACAAGACATCTTATGAGCTCCTTATTGGCAAGAAGCCAAATGTCAGTTACTTCAGAGTATTTGGCGCAAGGTGCTGGATCAAGGACCCACATCACACCTCAAAGTTTGCACCAAAAGCACATGAGGGTTTTATGCTTGGATATGGAAAGGATTCGCACTCCTACAGAGTCTTCAATCTCTTTCATTACAAAGTGGTTGAAACAGTGGATGTGCGGTCGATGAGACCAACGGTTCACAAAGAGAGCAACTGCCAAATGTGCTAGATGAAGTTCCATCCAGTGAATCAATCAAGCTAATGGGAACTGGAGAAATTATACCTTCTGAAGCTCATCCTGAAGAAGAACTTATCATCTCAGCACCTGATCAACATGAAGACAATGCTCAGCCTGAAGACATTCCTTCTAACAACGACAATGAACAGCAAGAGCAAAGTCTTCGCCCTGTACATCCTCGCGTTGCCAATGAAGTGCAGATTGAAAGAATAATTGATAGCATCAATGCACCTGGTCCACTCACTCGTTCAAGGGCAACTCAGCTAGCAAATTTCTGTGGGCACTTCGCATTCGTCTCAATAAAAGAACCCAAGAAAGTTGAAGAAGCCTTCATGGAACCTGAATGGATTCAAGCTATGCAAGAAGAGCTTCAATGGTTTGAGCTGAATAATGTATGGGAACTGGTTAAGCGTCCTGATCCACAGAAGCACAATATAATAGGCACCAAATGGATATACCGCAACAAGCAAGATGAGCATGGTCAAGTTGTCAGAAACAAAGCTCGTCTCGTTGCTCAAGGATATACTCAAGTGGAAGGCATTGACTTCGATGAAACATTTGCTCCTGTGGCTAGACTTGAAGCCATACGCATACTGCTAGCCTATGCAAATCATCAATGGCAAGATTGAAGAAGAAGTGTATGTTGCACAACTGCCTGGCTTTGAAGATCCAAAACATTCTGACATGGTATACAAGCCCAACAAGGCACTGTATGGCCTCAAACAAGCCCCTCGGGCCTGGTATGACACACTCAAATACTTCCTGAAGAGCAAAGGCTTCATACCTGGTTCCCTAGATCTCACTCTCTTCACGAAGACATATGATGGTGAACTGTTTGTATGCCAAACATATGTGGATGACATTATCTTCGGCTGCACCAATCAAAAGTACAGTGAAGAGTTTGGATATATGATGCAAGAGCAATATCAGATGTCCATGATGGGGGAGCTGAAGTTCTTCCTCGGTCTTCAAATACGACAACAACGCAATGGCATCTTCATATCTCAAGAGAAGTATCTCAGAGATTGCCTGAAGAAGTTCGGTATGCAAGACTGCAAAGGCTTCACAACACCAATGCCAGCCAAACATCATCTGGGTCTTGACGACAATGGTAAAGAGTTCGATCAAAAGGTATACCGATCCATGATTGGTTCTTTACTTTATCTATGTGCATCTAGGCCAGATATTATGCTTAGTGTTTGCATGTGTGCTCGATTTCAAGCGGCACCAAAGAAGTCGCATCACTTAGCCGTGAAGCGAATTCTTTGATATTTGGCTCACACCCCAACTCTAGGATTATGGTATCCAAAGGGCTCAGAGTTTGATCTGGTTGGATTTTCGGATGCTGATTATGCTGGTGACAAAGTCGATCGCAAGTCTACATCAGGCACATGTCACTTTCTGGGACGATCACTTGTATGTTGGTCTTCAAAGAAGCAGAACTGTGTATCTCTCTCCACTGCTGAATCTGAATACATTGCTGCTGGATCTTGCTGCGCTTAGCTTCTGTGGATGAAGCAAACACTCAAGGACTATGGCATTCATCTGAAGCAAGTGCCACTTTACTGCGACAACGAAAGCGCCATCAAGATTGCCAACAACCCAGTTCAGCACTCGAAGACAAAGCACATTGAAATTCGTCATCACTTTCTCAGAGATCATGTTGTGAAGGAAGACATTGATATCATACACGTCAACACTGAAGAGCAATTGGCAGATATCTTCACCAAGCCCTTGGATGAGAAGAGGTTTTGCAAGTTATGGTGTGAGCTAAATATTCTCGAATCCTCAAATGTCCTGTGATCAGGCACACATCCTAACCCTTATGCATATTGATGACTTAGATGTGCAACACACGAAGTAAAGTATATCTTCAATCAATGAAGACATACATTCTAAGTGTGAATACATTAATGTGGAATTTGACTTCGGAGCGCCACGATAATTGTGCGCCGTGTCTGGGTCTAATACTTCCTATACAGTGGGTAACACCACCACCAAACGTTCTATTTTGAAGTGTTTTACTCATGGCGTTACCTTGCAATGTCTTCACATTTGGTTTGGCTTCGATCTCAACATATTTTCATGATTATCTTCACTATGTTGATTATAGATATATATATATATATATATACTAGTGTTCTGTCCTCTATAGCATTCACTTATATCTATGTCTTCGTGTTGAATCTTTTGAACTAAGTGAATGTGATCGGACCCTAACCTCTCTATGCTTTCTATCTCAAACTCTATCTCTCCAAGTCATATGCATTCTATTGAAACTGTCGAATGTCTTCTCTGCGTCCTTGTCAGCAGAAGATACAGAGACAACCATTAAGTCCGTTTTCAATGCTCATTCCTCCACATGAAATCCGGAGAAGTAGGAACGACCACCCAACAATCCAGGCGTGCGTGGGACGTGGAACAAACCCCAAAATTCCGCATAATGGCCACGTGTTCCTCAGATGCGAATCACCAGGGGCACCTGTGTAATAGCACAGTGCCGCCCCTGTACCTATAAATACACACTCACAGCGGTCATTATCTCTTCTTCCACCCTCGCACGAATCCTAGCGCCACCGCTAGCCCTCGACGACGCCGGCGACGAAGCACTTCGCCGCCGCAACCTCTCCGACGCCGTCTTCACGCTGACCGCGGACATCGTCCTCTCCGCCGTCGCCGTAGGTGTCCTCCGTCACCAAGTTAGGGCACGGAAGATCGAACTGCTCGGCCTCATCTTACACTCCATCTAGCAGTTCTTAGTGTGGTAAATAAAACTTCCTCTTTTTACAGCACCATTGATCCTATGGATTTGTCACTTTCTACCACAAGCAGTTTCTGTTCACACAAGCTAGATCTCTCTCATACTGCATCTCATAACATGCCTAGTATATTCACTTGTGCTTCACAAAGTAGTTAGATTCCTCACTTGGAACCAACTTCTTATCTATGAGTGAATGTCTTCGCACGATGAGGTCAATGTCTTCTAAACTGATTTATCTTCAAAATCTTCTGAGAATGCATATCACCTCTTCCCCTTCCCTCGCACCTTAATGCTGTCACAGGTACATGTCCGTGGGAGAATCCTTTGGTTCTCATAGTCTGCATTCATTTGCAAAATTCTTACAACATCACATAAATTCGCCCGAAGCCAGTTCCTGTTGGTCCAGCAAACGAAAACCTTTGAAGCCTTTGAACGTCTCGAAGCCTTTCAAGTTAAAGTATATGGCTTCAGAGAAAGCAGCAAGGAAGGGTGGCAGAAAGCATCATGGTGGAACATCCAGAGATCTGCCAGATGAACTCTTAGAAATGTACAAGACAGATCCTGAAGAGGATTACAGTCAGCGCAAGACCCGAATCCAATGGATTCGAAGATATTGGGCGGAACAATGGTTCAAATACAGATTTGTGACCCAGGAGTATGCTGAGAAAAACGCCATCAAGAGACCATGGGGAGACATCCTATTCAAGAATCTTCTACCCAGGTCCAGAGATGAAGCCATTGCTCAAGGCTTCTATCCATGCATGGTCCGTGGACTACAGCCTGCTGATGCACACTCGTCGTCACTGCTATGGTGTCATGACGACAATCTTTTCAAGCGCAACTTCCAATTTGCTCAGAACTCAGCAAAGCAGAACAAGAAGACTTTTGGGTTAGACTTCAACCCTGGTCCCTCAGCACCAAGGGCAGATGGCACACGAGATGCTGAACCCAATGTCATCGGTCCTTTCGCCAACCTTGAAGGCCTCATCACCTACATCTTAGTCCAAGGGACTGCAGTGAATGAGCCTGCAGCTGACATTGAATCAGAAGAAGCTCCTGCAGCTCTAAAGACAAAGAAGCTGAAGAAGCCTAAAGCTTCAAAACCTACCCCTTCACCAAAAGTCTCAAGGGCGAAGCCACTGGAAACTGCACCTCCTGAAGACAGTGTGCAGTCTGAAGACTTATCACGCGTCTCCAAGCCCCAGAAGGCCAAGATGACTCTGCCTCACACTGGCTAAGAGCTAACAGCTGCTGCCATTCTGCGCAATGACGACATTGATCTGTCAAGTGATGAAGATCTTGCAGATGACGCTCTTGAGCAACTCATCAAGAGCAAAGAAGAAGCAGAAATCTTCAATGATCTGCCTCTCTTTGATGTCACCATCATCCACAACTTCATTGACGAGTGGTTTGACACGCCAAACATCAGCTTTGAAGATCTGCAGCTACCCATTGGCCTCATTGTCGCCTTCCAAGGCGCCATTGCTTCAGAACTTGCTATTGCCCAGCGCATTGTTGAACTGAAGCAGAAGATTGACTATGAAAAGGCTCAGTTCAAGAAGCATATGGCCAAGCTCAGCGTGCAAGAAGTGAAGAACTTCAAGACAATGATGCACGAGCTCAAGGAAGCCTTTGTGAATAAGCGTGCAGAAGCTCAGGGTTCGCGTGAGCGCATGAAGACTCTGGCTGACAGATGTGTGCAAGCCTATAATGAGGCTGAGAAGCGCAAGGCACTTGGGCGTCCTAGCATCGACCCCAGGATGGCCACAAAGAAGAAGAAGAAGCCTGCTACGGCTGAACCTGATGCACCAAGGCAAGAAGCAGTTCCGATTGTCTTCCCAACTAGACTGACTGGCTCGAAGCTAAAAAGCTGGTCAGCAGCTTCAGAGCTCAAGAAGACAAGGACTGTTGAGGCTGAAGCCAGGAAGAGGAAACACTCTGAAGCCTCTCCTACTGCTCCCTCCAAGAAGAAGAGGAAGACCAAGAAAGCTCGGGCTGCTTCCATAGAGCCCTTGATAGTTGAACCCATTTCTATGGTCTATCCTAAAGCTGAACGACAACTGACAATTCATGAGCCTGCTTCCACAGAGGCTCATGAAGCTGAAGACATTCCAGCAGCTGATCCCATCACTGCTGAAGACATTGGTCATCATGACAATGTAGTAGATGGTGCAGTCCTTCCTCAATTTGAAAACAGCGAACTCATCAGCATTGGTCATCCACTGACGCCAATTGCACAGGATGCTTCATGGGCGGATCACCCACAAGAGGAAGAAAACTATGAGGCCCAGCCCACTCCAACTCCACAGGCGTCATCTGCGTTCCGCAGGCTTCGCAAAGGTCCAAGGCCTCAAGTCTCTGCTGAAGACATTCCGGCTGCATCAGCCGCAGAGGAAGGAGTCCCACAAGATCCCACTCCCCTGTCCCACCAAGAAGCAGTTCTCCAGGAGAATGTGCTTGTGACCAACCCTCCAGCTAGTCAAGTGGAGGATGAAAATCGTGAGGCTGCCATAATCACCAATGAAGCTAATGTGGAGCCCTCCCCAACAAAGGCATCAGAAGACAGCGAAGCCACTGATCCCGCCACTTCTGTTCCCGAGTCTGCTGCCGGTCCTCAATTCGACTATCATGTTGAGCACAGGCCTCAGGTCCAGAAGCCAATCCCAAGACTGCCAAGGTTTCCAGGTCCTGCATCAGCACCTGGCTCCTTCAACATCAATGGCTTCAGTGCAGACAACACGTTCTTCAATAGCTCCAGGAACCCCTACTCGAGGGAAAGGATATCATCTGATCGGTTCTGGAGCTATCCTCAGCGAAGCTATTACTCTTGCATTCTTTACAACCAAGGTCGCATCTTCCCACACAAGCGCCTTGACGTTGAAGCTATAGCTGGTCTGCCCTGTCTGGAAGAAGCTTTAGATTACTTCAAGGAAGTTGGACTGCTGCCGTTCTTTACTGACGAAGAGCATTGGAATGAAGAGCTGCTACTTCAATTCTATGCCACACTTCACATCAGAGGGTACAGCAGAGATCCGAAGACTTGGGTCCTGGAGTGGATGACTGGCAATGTTCATCACGAAGCCAATGCATTTGACATCATTGAGCTCATTGGCTTGCCCACTCCTAGCGATCTCTTCGAGCAAGGCTGTCAGCTGCATACTGAAGCTATTGAGAGCATCTTTCAGCGGCCAGAACCTGATATGAGTCAGATGCTCAGCATGATGAAGCCATTGCCCCAATATGCTGCTTATCCCACAGAGTTCTTCATTGAAGACCTTGAGTATCTGCCAAGAACCATCTATCACATCATCAGGCGAACTCTCTGGCCTATCAAAGGGCACTCTCCAAATGCCAAGCTTCAGGGTGCAATGAAGACTTTGGTCTTCTATATACTTCATGGAAAATGCTTCAATGCATAGGACTTCTTCATACGCCAACTTGCTGCATCAGGCATTGATCTGTTTGGTTTGAAGTTCTACGCCCCTTGGGTCATGCGGCTGATCAAGCTACACTCCGCCATCTCGTATTAGCCCTTAGCCCGCAACCATCGGATCTTCTTGCCTGACGTGGACATGTCTACTGAAGCCATATATTCTGAGCCTGCCAAGCAACCTCTAAGTCTTCAGAATGCAGAACATCAGAGTTTTACTCAGAACGTTGAAGGCGTTGAAGCAGTTTCTCGGGTGTATCCTTTGGCTGGCACTACATGTGCACCACACCCTGCTTCCACTGAACCCACTGACAGTGCCACTGCTCCAACACCCAAGAAGCGCACTCGTGTTCTCAACGACCGAGAGCTTCTTGTGGCTCTACATCAGAAATAGGATAGGCATCATGACTGGCTGAAGCGTCAGATGAAAAGCCTCTTGGTGGAAGTTAATCGTGTTCGCAATCTTGCCACCAAGAATGCTTTCGTTGCCCATGAAACATATCGCCGCACATGGAAAGGGCTCACGATGATGTGTTCTGAAGCTGATCTTCAAAGAGGATGGCTTCACTGAGAGATTCAAGTTTGACTCCACACCTCCTTGAAGGGCTGTGCTGCTAGGAACTCCATCCCTTGAAGACTCTGAGTTCTCTTCCTCTGCTGCCACAGTGACTGCCAGAATTATTGAGGAAGAAGACGATGCTACTTCACCGCCACCTCCTTTAGCACCTCCAAGCTCTTCTGCACTACCAAACAACACCAACAACCCTGCTACTTCACCTACTGTCGCGACCCGACCCGAATGGATCAAGCGCTCTGTGCTCAGGTGTCATCCCTGGATCAGTAATGCTGACACCACACAGTACATCGAAGGATTTATAGCAGAGTGGCAATCACACACTTATTACAATGTTGTCTCAAAGAGAACTTATTACAATAAAAATGGCTTAAGGCCATCCAACAGCGGAAGACTCGGAAGATAAATGGGTCCATCAACTCCAGCGGCATCACTGAGTATGGAACCACGACCTAAAAGCACCTCAATCGTCGTCTGAAAAGTCTGCAACATTAACGTTGCAGCCCGAAAACGGGTCAGCACATGGAATATGCTGGCAATGTAACACATAGAGAGTAAAGGAATGAAACAGCTATACTAGATGCATATATGGCTGGTGGAAAGCTCTATGGTTACAGTTTTGTGTAAAGCCAGTTTTTCCCTACTGCAAAGGAATAAATTTATTTAACTATCAAGGTGGTTGTGAAACATTGAGAATGGTTGACAGCATTCTCAATCCCAATTAAAAATAATTAAAAACCCAACAACATTAATTAGAAGTAACATGATGAGATTCACAGGATATTCAAGAACTAGATACTCAAGTTGTCCATAATCGGGGACACGGCTAATCATGATTAGTTTGTACACTCTGCAGAGGTTTGCGCACTTTTCCCCACAAGACTCGATCGCCTCCGTTTGGTTTCTCGCACTACATGGTGTTTGAGAAGACGGATGACCGAGACACAGTCTTTCAGAAGCGCTAGCACCTTACATGTGGGTAGACCGGTACACCTACATCCCCTACATCTGCTAGCCTACCCGTAAGAGTTCGCACGACTTAGTCAACTATGCCAGACCCCATAATGGCTTGTGGCTGCACACGGAAGTTTCTTGTATGAAAGATCTTATGATTCCTTTGAGCCTGGGTGGCGGTCCAAAAAAACAGGCAAGTCCAGATAGACATCAGGTGCCTCAATCCACCCAGATGTGTGTTTAAGTTGCCACCTTAGATAAACCATTAAAATTATCAACTCACATCTGTCATGGATATCACTCACCCAATCCACGTCTACTAGCATAGCATGGCATAATAAGCAAACGTAGAAGTAACTCCCAAGGGTTTCATAATAATACAGGTAATAGGTACTACCTCATCTACTTCCCATCCCACAATTTAATTAGATCCTAATCATGCAATGTGTGAGGATTGATCTAATGCAATAAAACTGGGTTGTAGAAAAGGTATGATCAAAGTGTTACTTGCCTTGCTGATGATCCGCGAGACCTAGGGTTTCGAAGTAACAGGCGGCGCAATCCGGGTAATCTATCACAGACAACAACAAGCATACAATAAGTACTCATCTAATGCACAGGTAAAACTCGAACAAGAGAACGAACCAGATAGTTCAACTTAAGAACTCCGGTTGCAAAGAAAGAACGAACCGAACAAAGAAACGGAAAACAAACGGCGGAAGAAAACAACTCGGTTCTAGCAAGTTGAAACTAGGTCAAATTTTACCGGGGCAAAAACTTGTTTAAGTTGATTAGACGGAACGGCGGTTTCGAAACGAAACTCCAGGCGCTTGAATCACCTGATTCCGATAAACGAGCGAGAAGATGAACTAGAACGAAGATCGGATCTGAGATCGCGATCGCGGAAAAGACGCGGAATAAATCCGACGAGAAAGAAAACGAAGAACGGTTAAACGAACAGATGTTCGTTAACCTAGAAGAATCCAGTGATCACATTCGTTAGGACGAACGGTCCGGCAAACGGTCCAAGGGCAACTAGATCGGAAAAGAAAACGAATCCGATCTAGGGTTTCGGAGAAGAAAACCGAAACGAAAAATCGATCTAGAAAACCGGAACGGTTTAGAAACGAATCGCACGAGAAGAAAAAGAATCGGAACGATTAGAAGAAAACGATCCGAGGAAAAAAAAGACGCGGGGCAACCTCGGCGAGATTCCGGCAAGCGGGGCTCCGGCGGCGGCGTAGGGCGGCGGCGTGGGCAAGGTGCGGCGGCGGCTAAAGCGGCGGCGGTGGTGGCGGTGACGCAGGGCGGCGGCGTGGGCAAGGTGCGGCGGTGGCGCTGCTGCTTGAGCTGGAGAGAGGCTTGGGATTTGATGATTTAGAGGGGGGTGTTGGGGTATTTATATTGGGGAGGGGTGAGGAGACTTGGGGTAGGGGACAAGAAATAGACTAGGAATAGGAAAAGGAAAAACAAAACAAGGAAAAGAGCTAGCCTAGAATCCTAAAAGGATTCGGCTAAGGGAAGAGGCGAGGCGGCGGCCTCCTCCTGCGCCAGGCGCTGGCGCGCGCAGGAGCCTGGGGGCGGCGGCTGGCCGGGCCTTTGGCCCGGCTGGCCTGCTCCTTTTTTTTTAAAAAAAGTTCCGCGCAGAAAAACATAGAAAAGAAAATCTAAACGGGCTCCAAAAATTCTAAAGTAAATTTTCCCTGACTCCTAAAAATGAGCCGAACAAAATGAACTTTTCTCCGGACCTAAAATGCAATTTTTGAAAAGGCGCATTTTTCCCTATCCAAATAAAATGCAAATAAACTCCGGCAAACGAAAATTTGATCTGTTTATTAAATCTTCATTTTTCCTATATTTTGGGAAAGTCATATTATTCCCTCTCTCATAATTTTTGATATCGGAAAATAATTGAAGATAAAATAAATAAATCAAATGATCCTCTTTTCAAATTCGAGAAAACTCTCAAATATGAAAAATAACGAAATCTCCAACTCTCTCCGAAGGTCCATGAGTTGCGTGAAATTTCTAGGATCAACCAAAGTGCAAGAAAATATGATATGCATGATGATCTAGTGTATAACATTCCAAATTGCAAATTTGGGATGTTACAAACCTACCCCCCGTAAGATGAATCTCGCCCTCGAGATTCGGGTTGGCTAGAAAATAGGTGAGGGTGGTCCTTAAGCAAATCTTCTTCTCTCTCCCAGGTGGCTTCATCCTCTGAGTGGTGGTCCCACTGAACTTTGCAAAACTTGATAACCTTGCTGCGGGTAACTCTACTGGCATAATCGAGAATCTTGACTGGCTTCTCCTCATATGTTAGGTCATCCTTCAACTAAATCGCTTCGAGTGGCACGGTATCTCTTAGCGGTACCTCCGCCATCTCGGCGTGACATTTCTTCAACTGAGAAATATGGAATACATCATGAACTCCTGACAGTCCCTCTGGTAATTCCAACTTATAAGCAACTTCTCCCATACGTTGCAAGATCTTATACGGTCCAACAAAATGTGGTGCTAACGTTCCCTTAACTCCAAAACGCTTAACTCCTCGAAGTAGGGATACTCGAAGATAAACTCTGTCTCCAGTTTCGTAAACTGTCTCCTTGCGTTTTGAATCTGCATAGCTCTTCTGCCTGGACTGGGCTACCTTGAGCCTATCGCGAATCAACTTAACTTTCTGTTCAGACTCCTTAATCAAATCTGGTCCAAAGAACTGACGGTCTCCAACTTCGTCCCATGACAACGGTGTCCTGCACCTCCTTCCGTATAAAGCTTCGAAAGGTGCCATCTTCAAACTGGTTTGATAACTGTTGTTATAAGAGAACTCCGCATACGGCAAGTTATCGTCCCAACTAGATCCATAATCTAGTGCACAAGCTCTCAGCATATCTTCCAAAATCCGATTGACTCTCTCAGTCTGTCCATCTGTCTGCGGATGAAAAGCTGTGCTGAACTCTAGTATGGTTCCTAAAGTTTCATGCAACTGATTCCAAAACTTTGAGGTAAATTGGGTTCCTCTATCTGATACGATGCTCCCCGGAACTCCATGCAAACAAATGATCATAGTAATGTATATCTTTGCCAACTTAGCACTGGTGTAAGTGGTCTTAACTGGAATAAAATGTGCTACCTTCGTCAAACGATCAACTACTACCCATATCGAGTCATAGCCTGATTTTGTCCTGGGTAATCCTGTGATAAAATCCATGCCTATCTTATCCCACTTCCATTCGGGTATCGGCAATGGTTGTAACAGTCTTGCTGGCTTCTGATGCTCTGCCTTTACTCTTTGACATACGTCACAAACTGCTACATATGCTGCAATATCCTTCTTCATTCCGGTCCACCAGAATGTTTCCTTCAAATCCAAATACATCTTGGTATTCCCTGGGTGAATCGAATACGGTGAATCATGTGCCTCTTGCAAAATCAACTTCCTGATCTCTGGGTCATTGGGCACATAAACACGGTCCTCAAACCATAGGGTATCGTGCTCATCCTCACGAAATCCCTTTGCTTTTCCTTGGCTCATTTTCTCTTTTATAGCAGCAATCTCCTTGTCAGACTTCTGAGCTTCTCTGATTTTATCCATCAATATTGATTGAATCTCCAATGCTGCTACATAGCCTCTCGGAACTATTTCCAAACATAGCTCACGAAGATTTTCTGCTAACTCCTTTGGTACTTCTCCCGTCATTAGCGTATTGACATGGCTCTTACGGCTCAATGCGTCAGCTACTACATTAGCTTTTCCGGGATGGTAATGCAATCTCATGTCATAATCCTTGATGAGCTCCAACCATCTCCTTTGTCTGAGGTTCAACTCCTTCTGCGTGAAAATGTACTTCAAACTCTTGTGATCCGTGTACACCTCACAATGATTTCCAATGAGGAAATGTCTCCACGTCTTCAAGGTATGCACTACGGCTGCTAACTCCAAATCATGCATGGCATAATTCATCTCATGAGGCTTCAGTTGTCGTGAAGCATACGAAACAACTCTCCCTTCCTGCATAAGCACTGCTCCAAGTCCTCGACGTGAAGCGTCGCAATACACCTCATAATCCTTGGTCTGATCTGGCAAAATCATTACTGGTGAGGTAACCAAGCGTTTCTTCAATTCCTGGAAACTGGCCTCACACTCCTCAGTCCATTTGAACTTAGTATCCTTCTTCAGCAATTCAGTCATAGGCTTTGCAATCTTTGAAAAGTTCTCAATGAATCTCCGGTAGTATCCTGCGAGTCCAAGAAAACTCCGGATCTCTCCAACGGTTGTTGGTGCTTCCCATTCGGTTACGGTCTCAACCTTTGTGGGGTCAACTACTATACCTTCTCCGGATATAACATGTCCAAGAAATCCAACTTCCTTTAACCAAAACTCGCATTTGCTGAATTTGGCATATAACTGATGTTCCCTTAGTTTCTCTAAAACCAAACGCAAATGTTCCTTATGCTCCTCTCCATTCTTTGAATAAACCAGGATGTCATCAATGAACACTACGACGAACTTATCTAAAAACTCCATAAACACTTTGTTCATCAGGTTCATAAAATAGGCAGGTGCGTTAGTCAATCCAAATGACATAACGGTATACTCATACAGTCCATATCTCGTGGTGAATGCTGTCTTAGGTATGTCCTGCTCTCGAATCTTCAACTGATGGTACCCTGATCGCAAATCGATCTTGGAAAACACTTTAGCTCCTTGCAAACGATCAAACAGATCATTAATCATTGGCAGTGGGTACTTATTCTTGATGGTTACTTCATTCAATCCACGATAATCAACAACCATCCTTAATGATCCATCCTTCTTTTCCACTAGAAGTACGGGTGATCCCCAAGGTGAAGAACTTGGGTGAATGTAACCTTTATCCAATAACTCCTTAATCTGATTCTTAATTTCCACCAAATCCTTTGCTGGCATCCGGTATGGTCGCTTCGATATTGGGCCTGTGCCTGGCAATAACTCAATCAAAAACTCAATGTCTCTATCCGGTGGCATGCCTAGTAATTCCTCAGGAAATACATCAGGAAAATCCTTTACCACTGGTACTTCCTCTTGCACAACTCCTGTTAGGCAGTTTACTTGTGTCCTATTTGGCACATGCCGGGATACATACTTGATCCTTCTTCCTTCTGGTGTGGTAAGCAAAATTGTCTTACTGGCGCAATTGATGTTTCCTCCATACGTCGACAACCAATCCATACCAAGAATCACATCTAGACCTTGAGATTCCAGAATAATTAAATCCGTTGGGAAAACATGCCTTCCTATACTTAATGGCACTTGGAAACATCCTTGTCTGGCCATGTACTCTGCTCCTGGCGAGCTTACTAGCATAGGTGTTTTAAGAATCCTAGTGGGCAGGCTATACTTTTCCACAAATCCCCTTGATATGTATGAATGCGATGCACCAGTATCAAAAAGAACGAGTGCGGTAAATGACTTAACCAAAAACTTACCGATTACTGCATCGGGCTGATCTTCAACCTCCTCCACATTAACGTGGTTCACCTGTCCCCTATTGAAAGGGTTCGGCTTCTTCCCAGAGCTTCTATTGCCATTTCCATTCTGGACTTCAGGACATTCATTGGCATAATGTCCGGCCTTGGAACACTTGAAACAAGTGACTTGACTCAGATCTCTCTTGGTTGGGGTCGATGGGGTGGTCCGGGTCTGGCCATTGCTTCCTCCATTCCCATTACCATTCTTGTGGCCATTATGGTTGTGCGAGCTACCTCCTCCATGGGTGTGCTGAAACTGAAATCCCGGTTTAGGGGCAAAACGGGGCTTCTGCTGGGCTCCAGAGTTATACTTCCCCTGGCCATACTTCCTCTTACGGTTCTCAATCTGCTGTTGCTTCCCTTCAATCATGATGGCACGATCTACCAACTCCTGGTAGTTGTTGAAACTTGCTACCATCAACTTCATGCTTAGTTCATCATTCAGTCCTTCCAGAAACTTCTCCTGCTTAGTTGCATCCGTAGCAACGTCATCTGGGGCATAACGTGCTAACTTGCTGAAGTCGTCAACGTACTGGCCAACTGTCCTTCCTCCTTGGCGTAAGTTGCGAAACTCACGCTTCTTTATGGCCATAGCTCCTGCTGAAACATGGGCAGTGCGGAAAGCTTGCTGAAACTGATCCCATGTGACAGTGTCAACTGGGTAAGTGGCTGTGAAATTCTCCCACCATGTTGCCGCGGGTCCGTCAAGCTGGTGAGCGGCAAACTTCACTTTCTCACCATCCGTGCATCCTGCAGTGGTCAACTCTCTTCCTATCTTGCGGAGCCAATCGTCTGCTACTATTGGCTCGGTGCTACTGGAAAACACCAGCGGATTCAGCCTAAGGAAACGGGCTAAGTGGTCAACAGGTGGTGGTGGTGGTGGGTTGTTGTTGTTCTGCTGGTTCTGGACTAACATCTGCATCAATTGATTCTGCTGCTGGATCAACTGAGTGAGCTCCGGTGGGAATCCATTATCACGTCTCGGAGGCATCTGAGGGTTTTAGAAAAGACGAGAATTAAGAATAGAGTGAGGTCTAAAGGGAAAACACTACCCCAATGCACATGAGCAAAAGCACACAAAATCACTTCATTCAATCAAACAAGGGCTTACAAACGGTCTAACTATCGCAAAAGTGCTCAAACTATTGTGTTTACAGGGGGGGATACTACTACTATTTGGTGGTCATCTAGAAATTTGAACCGATGGAAGACTCCATGATATCTACTCCAGCTTCGTCTTCAAAGTCGGGTTCAGTTGGATCCGAATCGGTGTCGTCGATGATGATGTAGTTGTCCGGACATACGACGTACTCGTCTTCCTCCTTGGATGCTAACTTCCTCATGAGTTCTTCAATCTCCTGCTTAAGATCGCCATTGTGTCTTGCTAGAGCTACGATCTCGTCCATGTAGTCCTTGCGTGTAGACTTCAGTTCTCCTTCTAGCTCGATGATCCTTGCCTTCGCATTCTTCAACTCTATCATATCATTGCACATCTGGTTCTTGTGGCGTCGAATGTGCTGGTTTAACTCCTGGATGAAAGATGCAATGGATCTATCCTTCTTGGTGCTGACTAACTCCCATTGTTCATCTCGGCGTCCGCAAATCTGGTAGATAGTGTCCTTGAGGTCTTCTTGATAAACTTCTCCAATGCGTCCTATGGTGATATGAGCTGCCATACTCCTTCCTAGACTCCAAGTTGGTGCATTGAAAACACTATCTATGGGCTTCATGATTGGCGCGAATGTCCTTCCCGGAATGTGAGCTTGAATCTTCCAGCGCTCCTCTTCAGGCAGAGTGGCATTGAAGGTTCCCGTGAAGCTTGGTAATCCAATGTTCAGGTACTTGGTGACTTCCTTCAGGTGAAATCCAAATGGTGTGCCTTCATCCGGTTGAGCGTACTTAATCTTTGCATGTGTCATCCTAAAAGAGTAGAAAAGATGAGGAGTTAGAAAATGAGAAGAGAATGGTGATCTATGGCTTTAACTTAGTGGTCGTGTCCTACAGTCAGCGTGTGCTCTGATACCATCTCTGTCGTGACCCGACCCGAATGGATCAAGCGCTCTGTGCTCAGGTGTCATCCCTGGATCAGTAATGCTGACACCACACAGTACATCGAAGGATTTATAGCAGAGTGGCAATCACACGCTTATTACAACGTTGTCTCAAAGAGAACTTATTACAATAAAAATGGCTTAAGGCCATCCAACAGCGGAAGACTTGGAAGATAAATGGGTCCATCAACTCCAGCGGCATCACTGAGTATAGAACCACGACCTAAAAGCACCTCAATCGTTGTCTGAAAAGTCTGCAACATTAACGTTGCAGCCCGAAAACGGGTCAGCACATGGAATATGCTGGCAATGTAACACATAGAGAGTAAAGGAATGAAACAGCTATACTAGATGCATATATGGCTGGTGGAAAGCTCTATGGTTACAGTTTTGCGTAAAGCCAGTTTTTCCCTACTGCAAAGGAATAAATTTATTTAACTATCAAGGTGGTTGTGAAACATTGAGAATGGTTGACAGCATTCTCAATCCCAATTAAAAATAATTAAAAACCCAACAACATTAATTAGAAGTAACATGATGAGATTCACAGGATATTCAAGAACTAGATACTCAAGTTGTCCATAACCGGGGACACGGCTAATCATGATTAGTTTGTACACTCTGCAGAGGTTTGCACACTTTTCCCCACAAGACTCGATCGCCTCCGTTTGGTTTCTCGCACTACATGGTGTTTGAGAAGACGGATGACCGAGACACAGTCTTTCAGAAGTGCTAGCACCTTACATGTGGGTAGACCGGTACACCTACTTCCCCTACATCCGCTAGCCTACCCGTAAGAGTTCGCATGACTTAGTCAACTATGCCAGAGCCCATAATGGCTTGTGGCTGCACACGAAAGTTTCTAGTATGAAAGATCTTATGATCCCTTTGAGCCTGGGTGGCGGTCCAAAAAAACAGGCAAGTCCTGATAGACATCAGGTGCCTCAATCCACCCAGATGTGTGTTTAAGTTGCCACCTTAGATAAACCATTAAAATTATCAACTCACATCTGTCATGGATATCACTCACCCAATCCACGTCTACTAGCATAGCATGGCATAATAAGCAAACGTAGAAGTAACTCCCAAGGGTTTCATAATAATATAGGTAATAGGTACTACCTCATCTACTTCCCATCCCACAATTTAATTAGATCCTAATCATGCAATGTGTGAGGATTGATCTAATGCAATAAAACTGGGTTGTAGAAAAGGTATGATCAAAGTGTTACTTGCCTTGCTGATGATCCGCGAGACCTAGGGTTTCGAAGTAACAGGCGGCGCAATCCGGGTAATCTATCACAGACAACAACAAGCATACAATAAGTACTCATCTAATGCACAGGTAAAATTCGAACAAGAGAACAAACCAGATAGTTCAACTTAAGAACTCCGGTTGCAAAGAAAGAACGAACCGAACAAAGAAACGGAAAACAAACGGCGGAAGAAAACAACTCGGTTCTAGCAAGTTGAAACTAGGTCAAATTTTACCGGGGAAAAAACTTGTTTAAGTTTATTAGACGGAATGGCGGTTTCGAAACGAAACTCCAGGCGCTTGAATCACCTGATTCCGATAAACGAACGAGAAGATAAACTAGAACGAAGATCGGATCTGAGATCGCGATCGCGGAAAAGACGCGGAATAAATCCGACGAGAAAGAAAACGAAGAACGGTTAAACGAACAGACGTTCGTTAACCTAGAAGAATCCGGTGATCACATTCGTTAGGACGAACGGTCCGGCGAACGGTCCAAGGGCAACTAGATCGGAAAAGAAAACGAATCCGATCTAGGGTTTCGGAGAAGAAAACCGAAACGAAAAACCGATCTAGAAAACCGGAACGGTTTAGAAACGAATCAGACGAGAAGAAAAAGAATCGAAACGATTAGAAGAAAACGATCCGAGGAAAAAAAATACGCGGGGCAACCTCGGCGAGATTCCGGTGAGCGGGGCTCCGGCGGCGGCGTAGGGCGGCGGCGTCGGCAAGGTGCGGCGGCGGCTAAAGCGGCGGCGGTGGCGGCGGTGACGCAGGGCGGCGGCGTGGGCAAGGTGCGGCGGCGCTGCTGCTGCTTGAGGTGGAGAGAGCCTTGGGATTTGATGATTTAGAGGGGGGGGGGTGTTGGGGTATTTATATTGGGGAGGGGTGAGGAGACTTGGGGTAGGGGACAAGAAATAGACTAGGAATAGGAAAAGGAAAAACGAAACAAGGAAAAGAGCTAGCCTAGAATCCTAAAAGGATTCGGCTATGGGAAGAGGCGAGGCGGCGGCCTCCTCCTGCGCCAGGCGCTGGCGCGCGCAGGAGCCTGGGGGCGGTGGCTGGCTGGGCCTTTGGCCCGGCTGGCCTGCTCCATTTTTTTTAAAGTTCCGCGCAGAAAAACACAGAAAAGAAAATCTAAACGGGCCCCAAAAATTCTAAAGTAAATTTTCCCCGACTCCTAAAAATGAGCCGAACAAAATGAACTTTTCTCCGGACCTAAAATGCAATTTTTGAAAACGCGCATTTTTCCCTATCCAAATAAAATGCAAATAAACTCCGGCAAACGAAAATTTGATCTGTTTATTAAATCTTCATTTTTCCTATATTTTGGGAAAGTCATATTATTCCCTCTCTCATAATTTTTGATATCGGAAAATAATTGAAGATAAAATAAGTAAATAAAATGATCCTCTTTTGAAATTCGAGAAAACTCTCAAATATGAAAAATAACGAAATCTCCAACTCTCTCTGAAGGTCCTTGAGTTGCGTGAAATTTCTAGGATCAACCAAAATGCAAGAAAATATGATATGCATGATGATCTAGTGTATAACATTCCAAATTGCAAATTTGGGATGTTACACCTACTCCTCATGGGAATGAGTAGAGGCTCTATGTCTTCAAACCTTTTTGGTCATTACTGACAAAAGGGGGAGAAGCATATGAGATTGATAGTCTTCAAGCGGGTCCATATGGGCGGGTGCTTTATATTTTGCTTCATGCTTACAACTCTCGTTTTTGCTACATTTGGTTCTTATGAGTTGTAACACTTAAACTAGATGGTCGTCTGCTACTTATTTGCCACCTTGTTTTGCGAAGATAAATTCCGCATGTGCGACGATAAATTCCGCACTTAGCTCATTCTGCAGACGTCCATTTTCCATTATGCATGTCATTATCTTCATATACTTTCACATGCATAGTGGATTGTCATCATAAGTTGAAGTGGATCTCCACAAGTACAACCTGCCATGTGCATTTGCATTCCAAAAGCAAATTAACTTATATGCACATCTTCAGGGGGAGCCCTTGCAACTTATGAAGACAATTCCTTATCCTTTACAATTTCACAGATTATATTCCCCGTTGAAAACTTCAACTAGTTTGTCATCAATCACCAAAAAGGGGGAGATTGTAAGTGCATCTAGTGCCACCCTAGTTGGTTTTGGAGTATTGACGACAAACCTAGTTGAGGGACTAATGTGTTTGTGAGAATTGCAAGATAACACAGGTAGAAGTCCCTCATTGATTCGGTTTTACTACCAGAGATGACCCCTAAAAATGTATGAAGACATTGAAGTCAAAGGTGGTATATGAAGATATTCACATTGAAGACTATGACAAGAGAAGACACTATATGAAGCCTATGGAGCTCGAAGACTTAGATCTTTCATAGTTCTTTTTCTTTTGTGTTGAGTCATAGGAACCACCGTACTGTTAAGTGGGGTCCAAGAGAACCAGTCAGAATGACGGAAGTGATGCCTAAACCAAAAACCTATGTCTTCGAGTGAAGACTATGAGAGCAAATCTTGTCTAGAGTCGGACAAGTCAGCTTTGCTTGTAGCCCAAGTAAAGTTGTCGTGTGAGTTTGAAATCTGACCGTTGGAACATGTGTCAGTTCCTTAGTGACCCAGGGTCATTTCAGACAAATCAAGTCGGGTTGCCAGGTGGCTATAAATAGCCCACCCCCTACAACCATAAATGGTTGGCTGCTCAGATTGAAAGTACGGCTTTTGTCGTTTGAGAGCAACCCACCTCGAAGCCTTTGAGAGAGAATTCCTTGCGAGGATAAAGCCCTAACCACCAGAGCCAGAGAGAATTGGGCATCACTTAAGTCTTCTTGTCCGTGTGATCTGAAGACTTATTACACTTGAGGACTGTGCATCCTCCAGCCGGTTAGGCGTCGCGTTCTGAGCATCCAAGAGACATTGTGGATTGCCGGTGAACGAAGTCTGTGAAGGTTTGGGACTCTACCTTGAAGACTTACCAGAGTGATTGGGCGAGGTCTATGTGACCTTAGCTCAAGGTGAATATGGTGAGGACTGGGTGTCCCGAGCTGCGTGTTCAGGACTGGGTGTCCGGGACTGTGTGTCCTAAGGTTTAAATACCTAGCCGCTCCAACCAGACGTACAGTTGTCACAGCAACTGGAACTGGTCCAACAAATCATTGTCTTCAATGAGTCACTAGTTTCATCTTCACTTCCCTTTACTTACTATTACTCCTTGTGAAGTCATTGTATGTTTGCACTATCATTTGTCTTCACTGAGTGACTACGTGTTCTGTTTGGCTTCACAATATCTTCCTACCTGATCCTTACTACCTAGCTGCTATTAGTCTTTGTGCTTTCACTTCATTGAATACTTGACTATGGTTTGCCTAGTGTAGTCTACCTTCCGCTGCATGGTAATAGGTTTAATTTTATCGTTTGTCTTCAAAACTTCTATGTTCTGAAGACTTACATAAAAATCGCCTATCCACCCCCCTCTAGTCGATATAACGCACTTTCAAAAAGTTTGATGATCATCATTACTAGAGCATTGTCCTGGTGAGGAAAGGATGATGGAGACTATGATTCCCCCACAAGTCGGGATGAGACTCCGGACGAAAAAAAGAGGCCAGAAAAAAGAGAGAAAAGGCCCAAATAAAAAAATGAGAGAAAAAGAGAGAAGGGACAATGTTACTATCCTTTACCATACTTGTGCTTCGAAGTAGCACCATGATATTCATGATAGAGAGTCTCTCATTTCGTCACTTTCATATACTAGTGGGAATTTTTCATTATAGAACTTGGCTTGTATATTCCAATGATGGGATTCCTCAAAATGCCCTAGGTCTTCATGAGCAAGCAAGTTGGATGCACACCCACTTAGTTTCTTTTGTTGAGCTTTCATATACTTATAGCTCTAGTGCATCTGTTGCATGGCAATCCCTACTCACTCACATTGATATCTATTGATGGGCATCTCCATAGCCCATTGATACGCCTAGTTGATGTGAGACTATCTTCTCCCTTTTTGTATTCTCCACAACCACCATTCTATTTCACATATAGTGCTATATCCATGGCTCACGCTCATGTATTGCGTGAAGATTGAAAAAGTTTGAGAATGTCAAAAGTATGAAACAATTGCTTGGCTTGTCATCGGGGTTGTGCATGATTTAAATATTTTGTGTGGTGACGATAGAGCATAGCCAGACTATATGATTTTGTAGGGATAACTTTCTTTGGCCATGTTATTTTGAGAAGACATGATTGCTTTGTTAGTATGCTTGAAGTATTATTATTTTTATGTCAATATTAAACTTTTATCTTGAATCTTTCATATCTGAATATTCATACCACAATTAAGAAGGGTTACATTAAAATTATGCCAAGTAGCACTCCACATAAAAAATTATCTCTTTTATCATTTACCTACTCGAGGACGAACAGGAATTAAGCTTGGGGATGCTTGATACATCTCCAATGTATCTATAATTTTTGATTGCTCCATGCTATATTATCTACTGTTTTGGACATTATTGGGCTTTATTATGCACTTTTATATTATTTTTGGGACTAACCTATTAACCGGAGGCCCAACCCAGAATTGCTATTTTTTTTGCCTATTTTAGGATTTCGAAGAAAAGGAATATCAAACGGAGTGCTAACGGAATGAAACCTTCGGGAACGTGATTTTCTCACCGAACATGATCCAGGAGACTTGGACCCTACGTCAAGAAACAAATGAGGAGGCCATGAGGTGGGGAGGGGGCCTACCCCCCCAGGCGTGCCCTCCACCCTCGTGGGCCCCCTGTTGCTCCACCGACGTACTCCTTCCTCCTATATATACCTACGTACCCCCAAACGATCAGATACGGAGCCAAAACCCTAATTCCACCGGCGCAACTTTCTGTATCCACGAGATCCCATCTTGGGGCTTGTTCCGGAGCTCCGCCGGAGGGGACATCCATCATGGAGGGCTTCTACATCAACACCATAGCCTCTCCGATGAAGTGTGAGTAGTTTACCGCAGACCTTCATGTCCATAGTTATTAGCCAGATGGCTTCCTATCTCTTTTTGGATCTCAATATAATGTTCTCCCCCTCTCTTGTGGAGATCTATTCGATGTAATCTTCTTTTTGCGGTGTGTTTGTTGAGATCGATGAATTGTGGGTTTATGATCAAGATTATCTATGAACAATATTTGAATCATCTCTGAATTATTTTATGGATGATTGGTTATCTTTGAAAGTCTCTTCGAATTATTAGTTTTGGGTTCAACCTTGCGGTGTCAAGCAAGGCACGAATTGTATTGTTGCCATTGAGGATAACAAGATGGTTTTTTTATCATATTGCATGAATCTATCCCTCTACATCATGTCATCTTGCTTAAGGTGTTACTCTATTTTCATGAACTTAATACTCTAGATGCATGTTGGATAGCGGTCGATGAGTGGAGTAATAGTAGTAGATGCAGGCAGGAGTCGGTCTACTTGTCTCAGACGTGATGCCTATATACATGATCATACCTAGATATTCTCATAACTTTGCTCAATTCTGTCAATTGCTCAATAGTAATTCATTCACACACCGTAAAATACTTATGCTGTTGAGAGAAGCCACTAGTGAAACCTATGGCCCCCGGGTCTATCTTCATCATATTAATCTTCCAATACTTAGTTACTTCCTTTGCTTTTTTACTTTTCTTTTATTTTACTTTGCATCTTTATCACAAAAATACCAAAAATATTATCTTATCATATCTATCAGATCTCACTCTCATAAGTGACCGTGAAGGGATTGACAACCCCTTATCGCGTTGGTTGTGAGGAGTTATTTGTTTTGTGCAGGTACGAGGGACTCGCGCGTAGCCTCCTACTGGATTGATACCTTGGTTCTCAAAAACTGAGGGAAATACTTACACTACTTTGCTGCATCATCCCTTCCTCTTCAGGGAAAACCAACGCAGTGCTCAAGAGGTAGCAGATGTCCCCGAAGGGACACTAGTATTACTTTCTCAACTTGTAGTGCGATGTACTGTACTTCTAGTATAGTGCACTAGTTTTGAACTCTTGAATCTCAGGGCCAAGGAGCTACAGTTGGAAGTGGAGGGTACTACTGTTCTCTAGAACCATCGCTGTACTATCAATGCAGGGAAAGTACACCTACGTAGTGGCCTAGTGGGTACTCTCGGTGCTCTATTCAGCCGCTCCTCTCATGTAGCTGGCCTACTCAGCCGCTCCTCTCACGTACACACTAGCAGCCTGTTTATCAGCGACGGTTACTGCGGGGGCAGAACATTTGAGTTATTTGATACAGCGAGACTAGGCTTTTCGCTTCCATTTGTGGAGGTGTAATGGATCTCGTCGAACTTTGTTGGTAGTTCCTTCTTTATGAATGAGATGAAGCAAAGCTTTTGCCTCCGTTTCAAAAAAACACGTCAAGAGGAATTTCTTTTATAGTAGAGCCAATAATGGAGTGAAGTCCATGTGTGCAACGCCACAAGCTACAGAGTAGTAGTAGAGCACTCTACGTACAGAGCCATATTGCACAGTTCCCAATGCCCTGCCAGGCTTTTTCGGCTCCTCGGGCTTAATTGAGAGGCGCTAGTTTAAATATGCTACTAGCTGATGAGGAAGCTGCAAGCAAGGTGCGGCTAGGGCAAGCACGCGAGCCACGAGATGCTGGGAAGGAAAACCCGTTCACGTGGCTAGGCTATCCAGTGCACCCAGATTGTGGTGCCGCACGTCCGTTTGACTTCAAAACTCAAACTACCCGTGTAAAATATTGGCTCGCAACAAAGTTACTATTTAAAAAAAGTCCGCCGTGCGTTCAGCCGGGATCGAAGCCACAAAACGAGGTATACACTCCCGCGACCACTAGTAGTACTCGTTGGAGTACAACGCAACCTAGAATCGCCTTTTGTCGCTAGTAGTACATTGTTCCTTACAAGAAACCCCTAATAATGCAAGAAACCACTAATAATGCCAAGAAACTACTACCACTTGCATACGTGGCAGACTTAAGATAAGACTACCTTATCAATCATTGTACATGCTCTTACCAACCAGCCCTACCAAGAAACAACTACTCTACAAAGTGCCGTTATAGGCACGTTTCAACCCATGGCCCTGTTTGGATACATTTGTTGTCAGTCTAACCCTGCCATCCAAACACCACTTTGGTTAGAGTTAGTTCAGGGTTAGAATCTAACTCTAACCTCTGACTTAGAGTATCCAAATAGGGCCCATGTCGCCCACTAAGTCAACGCCTTCTATTCGACCGGGCGTTATGACTTGTGGGACCTACATGTTAGTCTGGACAAAAATCCCTGAGCGACCTCCTACCTCCGGCCCGTCCTCCTAGTCATCCTCGGCCATGGGACGCAGCTACCGTCGCCGACAGAAGGCGAGGTCAAACTGTCGGCGGTGCGGAGCCCATCTTGCGGCAGCCCAGATGCCAGCTCCGTCCGGCACTTGCGGCCGCTAGCTAGCCAAGATAGCTCCGTCAAGCTGCTTGTCTGCAAGGTTTGCTAGCTAGATTGGCACGGCGGTGCGGCGGCTTGCTCGCGCGCGCCATGCTAAGGCCAGTCATCTGGCTCGAGCGAAGGCCAGCGCGACGGCTTGCTCTCTCGCGAGTCATGCTCGGGTCAGCCTGCCAACCTGTGCGGAGGCCAGCGCCGCGTCCCGCCCATCCGGCGGAGCGGCGGCCAACTCGCTCATCACCAGCGCCACCGACCAACATGCATCAGTACTGTTTGAAGTAATGTTCAGGAAAAATAATGATTTGAGGGGGAATAACAGGATAGAAGGTCAGATGTGGGTCCCTCGTGTCAACGGTCAAACAAAAAGTGTTGGTTTAAGCTGCCTCGTCAGCACAGACGTGTGGGCCAACCCTGTCATAAATGGGTTTAAACTAACCTAATCGGTGCCCCCTCTGTCCCATAATATAAGATGTTTTTGCAAGCTAAACTAGCTTGCAAAAACGTCTTACATTGTGGGATGGAGGGAGTACTAGGTAGTAGTTTTGGGCGTGGCTTAAGAAATTTTGGGTATGTTTTTGCTAGTTTTTGTACAATAGATTCTTCCTAGGGCTGGTTGAAAGTGGTAGTTTTTTGTTAAATACTCTACATATTGTAAGTAGGAGTGAAAGTTAAGCTTTGGAACCCAATAAGAAAGGCTAGTTACATAGTGCATATGTGTACATGATTGAAAGTAAATATCAACCACGAGTGACTAATATCTTGATGGAAAACTCGAAACTATGGAATACTAGGGAAAAAATTGCATAGTTGGAAATACTAGCAATGTTCATGCGCGTTGCAAAAAATCATAATTAGAATAATACATATTCGCAAACTTGATTCAAATCACTCTAATTTTGATATACATATATCACTAGAGATATATTATGTTTCAATTAGAATATATTCCTTGGGCTGTTTTGGTGAGGACGGGGAGGGATGTGTTGGTTTTAAGATACTAATTATGGGTTTTTCTGCAAATTGGTAGACAAGTGGGATGTTGGTGAGAAAAGGCAACAACTTACCTCACATTCGTTAGATGTAGATCTAATAGTCACAAATGACGGATGCAGACACACCATCATCACCAACTTAGTCTTCTGTAGGAGTACTAGCAAGATTCGTGTATTGCATGGAACATCAAGATGCATTTTTTATAAAACACTTGTTGTGATTGACCCATGCGGGAGTAATCCCATGTGTAAAAACTAATGATATCTCGAGAAATAGGAGATAAGGTGAAGAGGAGTGAGGCGTGGTGGTGATTGGTGGTCGGACTGAGCGGAGGCATGGGGATTGACGACGCCGGCAGCGGCCACCAGGCCAGTTTGTTCCAGAGGCTTCCTTTCTTAATTTTTCAACAATGAGGTTGTTGGAGATATGGATGAGCGAGGGAAGGCCTTGCCTGCAAATGTGGAGAGGGGTGCGGGTATCTATTAGTTTAATTTCCATCCGTCAGATATAGATCGGACGGTCTATATTGCAAGATGGCACGCGTACCATCATCACCAACTCGGTTTTTTATAAGAGAAGAAATATAAGTATGGAGGTACAAACATATTATCGATACTTGTTTCCGTAAACTAGCATCTACATTCTATTCAACGCCTCAGCATGTGAGGCCTTATCACAATGACTTCTCAACTGCATAAAACAAAGGTTTTCCCGTCGCTGATAAGGAGGGGGTGACGGCGGCGCTTTTTTGGCTTGATCTAGTCCTAGTAGTCATACTAGGTGGTCTAACCACGTGTAGATTTATTCTTTTTCACGTCTCGTGTTTGCCGTACTGCCATGACTGTTGATGAATAGACGGTAAGTTATCCACGGGGAAACCCTTGTTGAGCATGTTTGCGAGAGACAGGGAGAGAGTGTGCGTGTGTGATATGTCTAGAGACTGAGGCAATGATAATAGATTCTTTGTGTCTATGTGTGTGGAGGATAGAGAGGGACATGTACATGGGGCTTTGTGTTGTGTAACATGGAGACACATATACATAATTAGAGAGTGAGTGTGTGAGATACACATGCGGACATGGGGAGAGATGAGGATCCAGATTAATGGGTGTTTGTGCATGTCTTTGTGTGTTTGTGCGCGTGTTTGTGTGTGAGAGGGAGTGTGTGTATGTGGAGTAGAGGGACTACCAATGGTGTAAAACTAGTATAAGGGAAGGGGGAATGGTGTGACATGTGTAGTAGCGGGATAGCATGGGTGTGGGTGGGGGGAGCAGACTATTTGGAAGAGACATCGAGTGTGTGTGGGAGAGGGGTGTGAGAGTGAGAGAGAGAGCTAGCGACAGAGAGAGAGAGAGAGAGGAAGAGAGGGGGCGTTTGTGTCCATAAATGGCTTATACATAGGGAGACAATGTTGATGTTGTTTGAAATTGGCCTATGTGCGGAGACGCAAGGGAAGCGAGTCATCGTGTGTGTGATAGGGACTTCATGAGAGATCTAGAATAGATGGTGTAGAGAACAATGTGCGAGATCAGGAACGATGATACATTAGGGAGCTATGGAAAGAGTCACGACGTATATGTATACAGGGAGGAGCTGGGGCGGGTCCGCATGTGGGAGAGATAGAAAGAGGAGAGTGGTGCACAAGGAGACAAAGTGTGCTTGTTTGCAGTGGGGGCAGTGTGTGAGGTGAGTGTGCGAGAACCACATAACTAGGGAGATAGACGTTTGGTGGCGACATTTTTTGTGTATGGGAAAGATACACTCTACATAGTGTGTGTGCTTGGGAAAGAGAGATGCCGGGAGACCTAGCTAGAGAGTCGGGGAAGAGATGTGTGCATGCCCAAGAGACAAAGTGATAGAGACCTATATTGGGGTCCGTACTTTAGAAGAGAGAGGGATGTTAATG
>NC_057800.1:181285993-181424348 GCF_018294505.1 Triticum aestivum
CCCGAGGATGATAGTATGTCTATTATTCTTGGAAGACCTTTTCTTAATACTGCAGGGGCTGTTATTGATTGCAACAAAGGCAATGTCACTTTTCATGTTAATGGTAATGAGCATACGGTACACTTTTCGAGGAAACAACCTCAAGTTCATATTATCACTTCTATTGGAAAAATTCCATCGATTATATTTGGAGGTTTTGAATTTCCTCTTCCTACTGTCAAGAAGAAATATGATATTCTTATTATTGGGGATGTGCATATCCCCGTTGAGGTAACTTAGTGTTATTCAAAATTTCTCCGGTTTCATGATTATCAGAACGGGTTTGTTAACAAGACTTGATCAACCTTGTTAGTGGATTCTTTTTGATGAGCATGAGATGGATGAAACTAGAAGCACAAACTTCTGTAACCCACTTTTACTTTCTGTTATTTATATTAAATAAAGTAAAAATAGTATTTTCTGTCTGTTTCCTGACTTATCCGTGCAATATAAAAATATCCCGAAAATAAAAGTCCTCAGAATGCCATGCCAATTTAATATGATTTTTTCGGGAATATTTGAGGATTTACTGTGCAAAAATTACCGCGGGAGGAACTGCCACCTGGCCACGAGGGTGGTGGGCGCCCCCCCCCCCTATAGGGTGCGCCCCCCTGCCTCGTGGGCCCACGGTGGCCCTCCTCCACTTATCCCAGCACCCATCTTCTTAATTTGTCTCACACAAACCTAAAAAACCAACTCAAGCACGAGTTCCAGCCACTTTTGCTGCGATTTTCGATCTCCTTGCTCCAAGCACCTCTCGCAAAACTGCTTGGGGAGATTGTTCCTTGGTATGTGACTCCTCCATTGGTCCAATTAGTTTTTGTTCTAGTGCTTTATTCTTTGCAAATTTGTGCTGCATAGGTGACCATGTTCTTGAGCTTGCATGTCAAATTTATATGGTTCTAAGTAGTTCTAATGCTTGATATAGGTTCTAGGCACTTGTAGGAGTAGTTGCTATCAATATTATTGAAGTTGGTTCATTTTTGTTTGAAGTTACTAAAAATTTCAGAATTTTTCAGAGAAAAGCAATATGTTTAGGAAGATGTTCCAAGGTGGTTCCTCTAAGAAGCAAGGACCCAGGATTGCTATGCGTGATGCTGACAAGGATCCACCAAGAGACGCTCTAGTACGGCCTTGCGAATGGCCGTCAGAAAATTTTATGGACCGTGCGGGAATTAAAGAAGAATTCAAAGCATATTTGCACAATGCCGGTCTTGAGGATTTTGAGGCTAACAAATGCCCCTAGTATCATGATCTCACAAGTTCATTTGTGAGGAGGTTTGAGTATTCATCTTCGCGTAATTCTCCTTCAGTAATGTTTGATCTTTATGACAAATCTTATACCATGGACTTAGAGGATTTCACTTCTGCTTGCAAACTTCCATCATGGGGTAGTGTTAGAGATCCCCCTAAATTTGAATTTAGAAACTTTCTTGCTAGTATAACTGTGGGGGAATCTAGAGATATAACGCAGGCTACCATAGGGAGCATTCACTTTCCTGTTATACATTATTTTGCTCTCTTCATCGGTAGATGCATAAATGCTAAGGATGAAGCATGTCACATGTGTGTCCCTGATCTTAGCATTCTTAGGAGTGCTGTGTTAGGAGACCAATCTTATCATATCGGAGCCATTGTAGCTCGTAGGTTGCATCATAATGGACATAATGGAGATTTCTTTGGAGGAATTTATGCAACCCGCTTAGCTCGTTTTCTTGAGATAGACATTCGTGAGGGTGATATGGAGTTGCCTCCTACATATTTAAATTATGACTCTATGGCTTCGCACCAGTTTGTCGAGAGGCCTGAATCACCTCTCTTATATCGCTTAATTTTTGATAAACGACGTGTTTTCCGTATTACTCTCCCTGCTCCTGCCTTCTTTGATTCACAGACAAAAGGAAGATATGTTATTACCAGAGAGGAGGCAGAAGAGTACGAGAGGAGAGCGGAGGCAGCTCGACTCCACGCTGCAGCACAGCAGGCGATAACCGCTGCACATCAGTATGATCCCAACTATTCCTCCTCATCACAGTACGACCCCAACAACTATTATTATGGATATCCAACAGGCCAGCCGTGGCTATAGACCAACTTAGGCCAAAATCCTAAGCTTGGGGGAGTACGTATTTCTCACCGACATTACATTTATGTTCACACACACTCATTGCTAGATGTCGGTGCTCATACTTTTTCACTGTAATATCCATGCTAGTTTATTTTCTTTTTCCTGCTTTCTTCTTGTGTGTTTGTTAAACCTTAAGAAAAACCAAAAAAGTTAGTAGTAGTTTATTTTTCTGCTTTAGTAGTAATAATTAAAAAGAAAACCCAAAAATATTTCTCGTTCTTCTTTTGCTTGTTGGGAGCTTTCCCATGTAAACAGTTTTATTTCTTTTCTTTTATTTGGGGGTCGGTAGGAGAAGACCATAGTTAAATTGTTGAAGTGGCTCTTATATGCATTATTGTTGATTTAACCCAGAGCCCATATTGCCTTGTCTTCTCCTGTTTAATGAATGCTCGCAGATTCCAGCTTAATCCAATGCACGTGCACTCTTATTATTATTCACACCGTTCGGTCATGCAAGTGAAAGGCAATTATGATGATATATGATGGACTGACTGAGATGAGAAAAGCTGGTATGAACTCAACCTCTTTTGTTTTTGTAAATATGATGAGTCCCTCATTCTTGATTTAGCTTATTATGAATAAACATGTTTGCAATGACAATTAGAGATCATAGTTGCTTGTGCCATGCTTGACTAGCTATGAGTTATAATGGTTTACCTTGTGTGCCAACATGCTATTGAGATGATTATGGTGTGGTATGATGGGGTGGTATCCTCTTTTGAATGATTTAAGTGACTTGACTTGGCACATGTTCACGCATGTAGTTGAAAAAAAATCAACATAGCCTTCACGATATTTATGTTCATGGTGGATTGTATCCTACTCATGCTTGCATCCAATGTTTATTAATTTTAATGCATGTACATGGCTGTTGTCACTCTCTAGTTGGTCGCTTCTCAGTCTTTTGCTAGCCTTCACCTGTACTAAGCGGGAATACTGCTTGTGCATCCAATCCCTTAAACCCCAAAGTTATTCCAGATGAGTCCACTATACCTTCCTATATGCGGTATCTACCTGCCGTTCCAAGTAAATTTGTATGTGCCAAACTCTAAACCTTCAAATAAACATTCTGTTTTGTATGCTCGAATAGCTCATGTATCAACAAAGGATGTCCTTATCTTCCGTGTTAGGCGGGTTATTCTCAAGAGGAGTGGACTCCGCTCCTCACTCACGAGAAAATGGCTGGTCACCGGGATGCCCAGTCCCATGCTTTATGCAAACTAAATCAAAATTAATTGCAAACAAAACTCCCCCTGGGACCTGATGTATGTTGGAGGCACTCGTTGTTTCGAGCAAGCCATGGATTGATGCTTGTTGGTGGAGGGGGAGTATAAACTTTACCATTCTGTTTGGGAACCGCCTATAATGTGTTTAGCATGGAAGATATCGCCATCTCTTAGTTGTTATGTTGACAATGAAAGTATACCGCTCAAAATACAATTTATCTCTATTGCAAAACCGAGCTCTGGCACCTCTACAAATCCATGCTTCCCTCTGCGAAGGGCCTACCCATTTACTTTTATGTTGAGTCATCACCCTCTTATTAAAAAGCACTAGCTGGAGAGCGCAGCCGTCATTTGCATTCATCACTGTTAATTTATATTGGGTATGACTATGATTGGATCTCTTTTACCATGAACTACAATGTCTAGTCATTCCTTGTTCTTTAAAGGTGCTCTGCATTTATGTTTTGCGGTCTCAAAAAGGGCTAGCGAGATACCATCTTGTTATATCATATTATGATTGTTTTGAGAAAGTGTTGTCATCCGAGATTTATTATTATGACTTGCTAGTTGATTATGCTATTGATATGAGTAATTGTGAGACCTGAGAATTATTGCAAATGTGGTTAGTTATGATCTATGCTGAAAACTTGAATGCTGGCTTGACATAGTTACAACAACAAGAGCAAACAGAGTTTGTAAAAGTTTTTCTTTCTTTCTTTCAGTTTGCCAACTGAATTGCTCGAGGACAAGCAAGGGTTTAAGCTTGGGGGAGTTGATACGTCTCCGTCGTATCTACTTTTCCAAACACTTTTGCCCTTGTTTTGGACTCTAACTTGTATGATTTGAATGGAACTAACCCGGACTGGCGTTGTTTTCAGCAGAATTACCATGGTGTTGTTTTATGTGCAAAAAACAAATATTCTCGTTATGACCTGAAACTCCACGGAACATCTTAGAAAAACAATAAAAAAATCCTCGCCAAAGTGAAGACCAGGGGGCCCACACCCTTCTCACGAGGGTGGGGGGCGCCCCCACCCTCCAGGGCGCGCCCCCCTACCTCGTAGGCCCCCTAGAAACCCTCCGATGCCAACTCCAACTCTATATATTTGCTTTCGGAGAGAAAAAATAAGAGAGAAGAAATCATCGCGTTTTACGATACGGAGCCGCCGGCAAGCCCTAAAACCTCTCGGGAGGGCTGATCTGGAGTTCGTTCGGGGATCCGGAGAGGGGGATTCGTCGCCGTCGTCATCATCAACCATCCTCCATCACCAATTTCATGATGCTCACCGCCGTGCGTGAGTAATTGCAGCGTAGGCTTGCTGGACGGTGATGGGTTGGATGAGATTTATCATGTAATCGAGTTAGTTTTGTTAGGGTTTGATCCCTAGTATCCATTATGTTCTGAGATTGATGTTGCTATGACTTTGCTATGCTTAATGCTTGTCACTAGGGCTCAAGTGCCATGATATCAGATCTGAACCTATTATGTTTTCATGAATATATGTTAGTTCTTGATCCTATCTTGCAAGTCTATAGTCACCTACTATGTGTTATGATCTGGCAACCCCGAAGTGACAATAATCGGGACCACTCCCGGTGATGACCATAGTTTGAGGAGTTCATGTATTCACTATGTGCTAATGCTTTGTTCCGGTTCTCTATTAAAAGGAGGCCTTAATATCCCTTAGTTTCCAATAGGACCCCGCTGCCACGGGAGGGTAGGACAAAAGATGGCATGCAAGTTCTTTTCCATAAGCACGTATGACTATATACGGAATACATGCCTACATTACATTGATCAATTGGAGCTAGTTCTGTGTCACCCTATGTTATGACTGTTACATGATGAATCGCATCCGACATAATTATCCATCACTCATCCGGTGCCTACGAGTTTTCCATATACTGGTTCTCGCTTATTTACTTTCCCGCTGCTACTGTTACAATCACTACAAAATACCAAAAACATTACTTTTTCTGTCTTTACTTTTGTTGCCGCTACCACCACTATCATATTACTTTGCTACTAAACACTTTGCTGCAGATACTAAGTTTCCAGGTGTGGTTGAATTGACAACTCAGCTGCTAATACTTGAGAATATTCTTTGGCTCCCCTTGTGTCGAATCAATAAATTTGGGTTGAATACTCTACCCTCAAAAGTTGTTGCGATCCCCTATACTTGTGGGTTATCACCCAACACCTCTCCAAAGTGGCCCAAAAACCACCTAAACCCCCTCCATCATCTCGGTCGTTCGATCACGATCGCGTGGCCGAAAACCGTGCTCAATTTGGAGCCTCCTAGCTCCTTCTATGTATAAATAGGTGCCTCCCTCAAAAATCCCAGATCAAACACCACCCTAACCCTAGCCCCGCTCCCTCCGCGCGCCGGACACGTCCGGTCCGCGCCGGACAAATCGCCACCAACGAACCGCAAGCCTCCATGTGTCCCGCCGCCGTCCTCTCTGTCGCCGACCCACTACGGCCCGTGTGCGGCCCCCGCGGCCCGCATCGCGCCCTCTGTCGTGGTTCTAACTCTGACAGTGATGTAGGGGGGTATGTATGGAGAGGCTAGATCTTAGCTATGGAGGAGTTGTAAGCACACGAGGATTACGAGTTCAGGCCCTTCTCGGAGGAAGTAACAGCCCTACGTCTCGGTGCTCGGAGGCGGTCGACTGAATTATGTGTGTATGAATAACAGGGGTGCCAACCCTTGATACTGAGGAGGGGGTGGCTTATATAGAGTTCGCCAGGCCCCTCCAGCCCTCAGTAATGCAAGGTTTAAAGTACATTAAGACTGGGGGTTACTGGTAACGCCCCTAATAAAGTGCTATGATGACCATAAAAGCTACTTAATGACCGACCGTTTGCGTGCAGGGTGACTTTAGATCTCCTGGCAGTCGAGTGGTTGGAATTTGGTCGAGTGATTGCTTCGTGGTCGAGTGTCTTGAATCTGTCGAGTGGGATACCTCCAAGTCGATTGAAAGGTGACTTCTTCTAGGGATGTCCTTGGGTAGGGTACTTAGGACAGGTCCATGCCCCTATCCTAGGTACATAGCTTCATCATTAGCCCCCGAATGGATCGAGGTTCGAGTGGGGAAGGAGTTGGGGATCTTTCCGACTGGTTCTTCATGTTATATGAACGTCTTGTTTTGGATCAATTGTCACGGATGACGTCGTCAACTTCTTTCAGTCGCCTTGATCCATTCTTGGCCTCTTGTCGAGTGAATTTCTTTACTTGTGAAGTTCCGAGTGACGGTGTGAAAGGGATCTTCTGTTTGACGAGTTGTTCTGCGGCCCGCGGATTTTGCGGGATTTGAATTTCGGGAAGCGCGCGGGACGGGGGCGGCCGCAGTAATCGGATGGGATAGGACGGAAGCTCCTCGATCCCCGCGCCACCTTTTTCGCCACGTACCGCGCGCGCCCGTTGCGGGATTTGACGGGATTGCCTGGGCCTACCAGTCAGCCACTCGGAAGCGACCTCTTATAAGCTGCCGGCTCGGGACCCCCGAACAGTGCGCCTTCACTTTTCCCCCTTCCTTCACAAGATCCTCCGCCACCTCCGCTCCCACCTTGGTGCCGTAGGTCTGTTCGAGCTTCGCCGGCGACGATGGTGAAGGAGAAGACGTCGGCTCTGGAGCGCGCGAAGAAGGCGGCGGTGCAGGGGAAGGGGAAGAAGTCCGCTCGGGGCGGATCTTCCTCGAGGACTGCTCTGCCCAAGGATTGGATCCAGGGCGACTGGATGCCGTCGGTGATTCGGCAGGATGATCTCGATGATCTGGTCGAGGGGGGATTCATTCCCCACGAATCTGCGCGCCTCCCGGGGAAAGAAGTCGAACCCCAGCCTCTTGATGGTGAGTGCGTCCTCCTCGCCACCCATATCGATCGTGGATTCTCTCTGCCTCCTCATCCTTTTTTCCGGAGCTTCTTGAACTTCTTCGGAGCGCAGCTCCATCACTTTACTCCCAATTCTATTGTGTATCTTGCTGCTTTCGTTTCCTTGTGTGAAAACTTCTTGGGTTGCCGCCCCCATTGGGGACTCTTCAAGCACATCTTCACTTGCCGCTCTCAGTCGGTCAAGAAGGCCAAGTCGAGTGACGAACGGACGCAGGTGATCCAGCTGTGCGGGGGTCTGGCGATCCAGATGAGGGGAAAAAGTTCCTTTCCGTCTATCACTTTTCCCGAGTCAGTCCGTGGGTGGCAGTCGACTTGGTTTTACTGTAAAGACCAGGTGACCCCAGGACAGTCGACTGGGCTTCCCCCTTTTTCTCTGAATCGAGCACAAAAACCTGCCTCTCTGAAAGTGACGCCGGAGGAAAAGGCGCAAGTCAAGGTGCTGGTCGGTCGAGTGGTTCAGCTTGTCCGCGAGGGTGTGACTGGCATGGACTTGTTGGAAGTCTTCCTTCGGAGGCGCATCCAACCGCTTCAGGCTCGTGACCACCCGATGTGGCTGTACTCGGGTCTCGAAGACACCACTCGGATTCACCCAGAGGAGGTCACTGACAAGATGTTGGAAGGGTGGCTGTCGAGTATCACAGGGAACAAGGACAACCCCCGAGGAGCCAGGAGGATTCCTCCACTCGACCAAACATACGAAGTGGACAAGGTCTGACCTTGCGTTTCCGACTGTGATCTTGCTTTCTTTATTTGTTCTTTTTGGATCAGTCGATTGACTTTTGTCTCGTTTGTTGTCCTCTAGGCCACTACTGAGATGTACTCGACACCCAATGGAGCACAGGAGCAGGCCGAGGAAGGAGAGGCGAGTGGAGGCGAAAGTGGAGACGAGGGAGAAGAGTGGGAATCTGACGGCGAAGGAGAGGGGGATGACGACGACGACTCCAGTGAAGAGGAGGAGGAAGAAGTCGAACCTCCCCGCTCGGAACGGCGATCCAAGCTTACACACGACCCTGCGCGGGAACGTGGTAAGGCGACTGTCCCTGTTGGGCAGTCGTCGAAGCGCCCTCGGACCTCATCTCCAGCGCCGACAGAAAAAGCTCCCAAGCACCCACGCGCGACGCCGTCCAAGCCGCCCAAGGCTCTGCCCAAGATGAAGATGACTGTCCCCACCATTTCTGGGTAATAGTAGAATTTGTTTTCCTTTGTCGAACGTGACGGACTCTTGGTCGACTCATTGAATAAGCTGACTGACTTTCGAAATTTGCAGTGCTGCCACCTCGGAGATCTCCGCCAAGGACGATGATCAAGAGATGGAAGACGCTGTTACCTCCAACCCCGGTACGATTACTGATGCTCTGCTTTTAGTCGACTGACGATTTCTTATAATTCCGGTCGATTGGATTTTTCTTGTAGCTCCTCCTCATGTCATTGACCTCCCTGATGATGACGACGAAGTGCCGCTGAGGGCGCGAAGGAACAGGAGGGCGCCGGCTGGCAAGACCCCACAAACTACTCCGGCGCCTGAGGCCGCAGTCCGGGAGGGTGGTGATACCACTCGGGTTTCTGTGACCTTCGCTGAACCTCTGACGAGTGTCCGGCCTTCGACGTCGACTGCAAATCCGCCTTCGCTTTTTGCCACACACCACGTCCCTGAGGACCAAGTGGGTGCCGCTAAAGAGGCTATACGCCAGGCGGGGATCATGATGGAGCAAGTGAAGGTGGTTCGGGAAGCCAGCCAAGCAGCTTATGACGCGAGCTCAGCTCTTCAGAGCAACGTCCAGGTCAGTCGATTCACCGCTTGTTCTGTTAGGATATGCTATCTGAAGAATCTCTTTTCCGAAGATCTTTATATCTGTACGCCCACTGGGTGTGTCTATTAATCTTTTTGACGAGTGGGGGCACGCTAAGTGCACCCACTGGGTGTAGTCCCCGAGACTACGGTGGACTGCTGGCAGTCGACTGTAGTCTTTATATTGTGTTGCTTTAGCTGAACTTCTTCACTCGGTCTGGTCAGGCCATGTCGAATGGAACTGTACACGGTCGGCTGCGGGCAGTCGATTTTTTTTGGTCGAACCAGTGGGGGCACGCTGAGTGCACCCACTGGGTGTAGTCCCCGAGACTACTGTCGAATGTTTTTGATTCGGCTGTAGTCTTAGAAACGCCATCATTGTCTCTTGGTTACTCGGAAGCAACTTATCTTGGATGTCTGTCGACTGATTTTTTGCAGAAATCCTGCGAACTTGTGGCTCGCTACACTGAGTTGGAGAACAAACAGATCCAGCTGAACCTTGACTTGAAGCTTGCTCAGGAGAACTTGCAGAAGGCGAGGGACGAAGCAAAAGGTATGGCTGGTGAGCTTTTGTCGACTGTCCTTTCTTTCTGGCCGTCCTCGATGTTGATCTCACTTGCTGTTTCGCAGACAAAATGGAGGAGGCTCTGAAGAAGAAGGATCAAGACCTTGCCGAAGCGCAGAAGGAGGCCCTGAACAAAACGAAGCTTGCTGAAGAAAAACTGGCTTCAGTCGGTACTCTTGAAAAGGAAAACTCCAGGCTGAAAACTGCTCTCGACGCGGCTAATCGAGAGGTCAGCCGTCTGAAGAATGGCAATATAGCTCTGAATGACAAGGCAAGTGAACTGGCGGGGAAGAGGAACGATCTGGAGGCTTATCTCGGTGGACTCGCCAAGAAGCTGTTCGTCATGCTCGAGGGTAATTACTCCGGCCCGACTGACTTGCAGTTACCAAATCTGCGTAGAGCCACTGACTTATCCTTGAATTGTGTTTACAGAATTCTGCCAGAACTTCGAAGAGGAGACCAGTCGAGTGGAGACAGACTTGGACCCCATCAATTCTCCAGTGAAGGACGAGGCTGCTATGAACGTGCTCCGACTGGAATCTCGTGTTGCCGGCGTTGTTGACTATCTTGCTCGGTTGAAGGTTGCGATGTCACGGATCGACACGTCGCTCTGGCCTAGGACGACGCTTCAGAATGACCTCGAGTCCCTGATGACTCGACTGAATGAAGTCCCAGGTCGAGTGGCGGAATGGAAGAAATCTTCTGCTAGATGTGGCGCTGACGTCGCTCTGTCTCTGGTCCGCGTCCACTGCAAGGAGGCGCGAGAAGAAAAGTTGGCCGCCATCCAAGTTGCCAATACCAGGAAGCACAACTTTCAAGACTTCATGGAGACTTTCATTGCTGCTGCCACTCGCATTGCAGACGGGATCGACTTGGACGAGTTCGTCGCCCCTTCCAGTCCTCCGCATGAGGAATAAAAACTTTTATGCTTCACTTTAAATTTGCCTCGGAATGCCGAGTGGATTTTGTAACCGTTAAACTCTGTCGAGCTGGAGGCTCGAGTACTTTGATCTGCGGTCTAGAACCTTTGGATCTTATCTGAACTTGATTTATCGTTGAATATCTTCATGAATTATCTGTCGAGTGGAACTTGTTCTTCACTCGAAATAACTTTGTATTTGTGGTGCAACTCCGAAGGAGAAGGTAGCAGTCAATTTGCACCTCGTCGTCCTTGCGGATTGGGATGTGTTCCGTACTTAGGCGAGCACTGGGCTGCAGCTAAGCCTCCGAGTGGAAGGTCTGCTCTCCACTCGGTAGGATTTTAAAAACTTAGGCGAGTACTGGACTGCAGCTAAGCCCCCGAGTGGGAGGTCTGCTCTCCACTCGGTAGGATTTTTTCAAACTTAGGCGAGTACTGGACTGCAGCTAAGCCCCCGAGTGGGAGGTCTGCTATCCACTCGGTAGGATTTTTTCAAACTTAGGCGAGTACTGGACTGCAGCTAAGCCCCCGAGTGGGAGGTCTGCTCTCCACTCGGTAGGATTTTTTCAAACTTAGGCAAGTACTGGACTGCAGCTAAGCCCCCCGAGTGGGAGGTCTGCTCACCACTCGGTAGGATTTTTAAATACTTAGGCGAGCACTGGGCTGCAGCTAAGCCTCCGAGTGGGAGGTTTGCTCTCCACTCGGTAGGATTTTTAAACACTTAGGCGAGCACTGGGCTGCAGCTAAGCCTCCGAGTGGGAGTCTAGCTCACCACTCGGTAGGATTTTTAAACACTTAAGCGAGCACTGGGCTACAGCTAAGCCTCCGAGTGGGAGTCTGGCTCACCACTCGGTAGGATTTTTAAACACTTAGGCGAGCACTAGGCTGCAGCTAAGCCTCTGAGTGGGAGTCTAGCTCACCACTCGGTAGGATTTTTAAACACTTAGGCGAGCACTGGGCTGCAGCTAAGCCTCCGAGTGGGAGTCTGGCTCAACACTCGGTAGGATTTTAAACACTTAGGTGAGCACTGGGCTGCAGCTAAGCCTCCGAGTGGGAGTCTGGCTCACCACTCGGTAGGATTTTTAAACACTTAGGCGAGCACTGGGCTGCAGCTAAGCCTCCGAGTGGGAGTCTGGCTCACCACTCGGTAGGATTTTTAAACACTTAGGCGAGCACTGGGCTGCAGCTAAGCCTCCGAGTGGGAGGTTTGCTCTCCACTCGGTAGGATTTTTAAACACTTAGGCGAGCACTGGGCTGCAGCTAAGCCTCCGAGTGGGAGGTTTGCTCTCCACTCGGTAGGATTTTTAAACACTTAGGCGAGCACTGGGCTGCAGCTAAGCCTCCGAGTGGGAGTCTGGCTCACCACTCGGTAGGATTTTTAAACACTTAGGCGAGCACTGGGCTGCAGCTAAGCCTCCGAGTGGGAGTCTGGCTCGCCACTCGGTAGGATTTTTAAACACTTAGGCGAGCACTGGGCTGCAGCTAAGCCTCCGAGTGGGAGTCTGGCTCGCCACTCGGTAGGATTTTTTTTACAAACTTAGGCGAAACGGATTCGCAGCTAAGCCACCCACTGGGGGATTTCACACGCAAACAAAAGCAACAACAATTATAGGAAAATTTGTAACGCTCTTGTCTTTGATAAATAGACTACAGAAGTTTTTCTTATTACATCTCATCCGAGTGAGAATTCAAGTGTGAAAGGGGCGGAGCAGTTCTGCATTCCAAGCTCGTGGCTCATCGATCTGGCGATCGACATTGTAAAGGTGATACGCTCCATTGTGGAGGACTCTGGTGACGATGAAGGGACCTTCCCAAGTAGGAGCGAGCTTGTGTGGTTTCTGTTGATCCACTCGGAGGACCAAATCTCCTTCTTGGAAGGCTCGACTCTTCACATTTCTGGCATGGAATCGACGCAAGTCTTGCTGATAAATGGTCGATCGGATCATAGCCATTTCTCTTTCTTCTTCCAGGAGGTCGACTGCGTCTTGCCGGGCTTGTTCTGCTTCATCTTCGGTATAAAGCTCGACTCGGGGTGCATTGTGAAGTAGATCACTCGGCAGGACTGCTTCCGCTCCGTAAACCAGAAAGAACGGAGTTCTTCCAGTCGACCGATTCGGGGTAGTCCTCAATCCCCACAGAACCGACGGAAGCTCGTCGACCCAAGCGCCTGCTGCGTGCTTGAGATCACGCATCAGCCGAGGCTTTAGTCCTTTGAGAATCAGACCATTTGCCCTTTCTGCTTGTCCATTCGACTGGGGGTGGGCGACCGATGCGTAGTCGACTCGTGTGCCTTGAGAGGCGCAAAAAGCTCTGAACTTGTCTGAATCAAAGTTTGACCCATTGTCGGTGATGATGCTATGCGGGACTCCATATCTGAATGTTAACTCTCTGACGAAACTGATAGCAGTGCAAGCATCAAGATTCTTGATAGGCTTAGCTTCAATCCATTTGGTAAACTTGTCGACTGCCACAAGCACATGTGTGAAACCGCTCCTGCCTGTTCTCAATGGGCCAACCATGTCCAGTCCCCAAACAGCGAAGGGCCAGACGAGTGGAATGGTCTTCAGGGCTGATGCAGGCTTGTGCGACATGTTGGAGTAGAACTGGCACCCTTCACACTTGTCGACTATCTCTTTTGCCATTTCATTCGCTCTTGGCCAGTAAAATCCCGCTCGGTATGCTTTAGCCACAATGGTCCGAGAGGACGCATGATGACCACAGGTCCCCGAGTGGATATCATCAAGGATTATCTGACCTTCTTCTGGTGTTATACACTTCTGACCGACTCCAGTCGCGCTTTCTCTATACAACTGTCCCTTTATGACTGTAAAGGCCTTGGATCGACGGACGATCTGTCGAGCCTCTTCTTCGTCCTCCGGGAGTTCCTTTCTCAGGATATACGCGATGTACGGTATCGTCCAGTCAGGGGTGATTGCCAAAACTTCCATGATTAGGTCGACCACTGCCGGAATTTCAACTTCAGTCGGATCTGTGGCACTCTTTGGCTGCGGGGCTTCATCTGTAAAAGGATCTTCTTGGACTGATGGCGAGTGGATGTGTTCCAAAAACACATTGCTGGGGATGGCTTCTCTCTTGGAGCCTATCTTTGCCAAATCATCAGCCGCTTGATTTTTCAGTCGGGGGATGTGATGAAGCTCTAACCCCTCGAATTTCTTCTCTAACTTTCTCACTGCATTGCAATAACCAGTCATAGCTGGACTTCTGACGTCCCATTCTTTCATCACCTGATTAACCACCAAATCTGAGTCGCCATAGACCATGAGGCGACGGACGCCGAGTGAAATGGCCATGCGCAACCCATACAAAAGTGCTTCATATTCTGCTTCGTTATTGGAGGAATCGAAGTGAATCTAGAGAACATATCTGAGCTTATCTCCTCGGGGGGAAACCAATACTACCCCAGCACCGGAACCATTCAGCATCTTAGATCCATCGAAGAACATGGTCCAGTGCTCCGAGTGAACTTGAGTCGGAAGTTGCTGTTCGATCCACTCGGCGACGAAATCTGCAATTGCTTGGGACTTGATAGCTTTCTTTGCCTCAAACTTGATATCTAGGAGAAGAAGTTCAATCGCCCATTTGGCCACTCGACCAGTTGCATATCTAGTGGAGTGTCGCTGACGACTGTAATGGAATGATCGGAGAAGTAATGTGCAACCTTCTTCGTGGTCATATAAATCCCATATACAAGCTTCTGGTAATGAGGATATCTTTGCTTTGAAGGATTCAAAACTTCAGAAACATAATATACTGGGCGCTGAACTTTGAAGGCCTTTCCTTCTTCTTCCCGCTCGACCGTAAGTACTGTACTGACAACTTGTCCTGTGGCTGCAATGTAAATCAGCAAAGGCTCCTTGCTGATTGGGGCAGCAAGCACCGGCTGGGTGGAGAGCAGAGCTTTGAGCTCTGTAAACGATGCATCAGCTTCTGGAGTCCACTCGAACTTGTCGGACTTCTTCATCAGTCGGTAAAGAGGCAATGCCTTTTCACCGAGGCGAGAGATGAATCGACTTAAAGCGGCCAAGCATCCTGTAAGCTTCTGGACGTCATGCACACGCACAGGACGTTTCATCCGGAGTATAGTACCAATTTTTTCAGGATTGGCGTCGATTCCCCGTTCGGAAACGAGAAAACCGAGTAACTTCCCACCTGGAACTCCGAACGTGCACTTTGACGGATTGAGCTTGATATCATACCTCCTGAGGTTGGCAAAGGTTTCAGCAAGGTCAGTCAGCAGGTCGGAACCCTTCCGTGACTTGACCACAATATCATCCATGTATGCCTCCACATTCCGACTGATTTGAGTGAGCAAACACTTCTGAATCATCCTCATGAACGTGGCTCCGGCATTCTTGAGGCCGAACGGCATGGTGACATAACAGAAGCACCCGAATGGAGTGATGAAAGCTGTTTTGATCTCGTCGGGCCCGTACAGACGGATCTGATGGTACCCGGAATAGGCGTCTAGGAAAGACAAACGCTCACATCCCGCAGTCGAGTCGACTATCTGGTCGATGCGGGGGAGAGGAAAATGATCTTTCGGGCAGGCCCGATTGATATGCTTGAAATCAATGCACATGCGAAGTGACTTGTCCTTCTTGGGGACCATGACAACATTGGCGAGCCACTCGGAGTGGTAAATTTCTCGGATGAACTCCGCTGCTAAGAGCCGAGCCACCTCCTCGCCAATGGCCTTCCTCTTCTGGACGGCGGACCGTCGAAGATGTTCTTTCACAGGTTTAAATTTTGGGTCGACTCGTAGACGGTGCTCAGCCAGCCCCCTGGGAACTCCAGGCATGTCAGCAGGCTTCCATGCGAAGATGTCCCAGTTCTCACGGAGGAACTGGATGAGCGCTTCTTCCTATTTGGAGTCGACCGTCGTTGAGATGTGAGTCGGAGCAGCGTTTGGATCGGTCGGGTGAATGTGAACTGCCTTCGTTTCACCGGACGACTGAAAAGCTGATTCTGAAGCAGGCTTCTTAGCTCGTAGCAACTCACTCGGATCTGCAGTCTTCTGATACTCTTGCAGCTCGACCACCGCCATCTGAGCGTCAGCAATCTTTGAGCCTTTCTGAAAACACTCTTCTGCTTTCTTCCGATTGCCTGTAACAGTGATCACACCTTTGGGACCAGGCATCTTCAATTTGAGATACACATAACATGGTCGAGCCATGAAGCGTGCATAAGCTGGCCTGCCCAAAATAGCGTGATAAGCACTTTGGAAATCCACAACTTCGAATGTCAACTTTTCCTTGCGGTAATTCTTGGAATCACCGAAAACCACATCAAGAGCAATTTGGCCGAGTGACTCGGCTTTCTTCCCAGGAATGACTCCATGGAAACTCATGTTACTGGTGCTGAGCCTGGACATCGGAATGCCCATCCCTTTCAATGTTTCTGCATACAGTATGTTCAAACCGCTGCCTCCATCCATCAGGACTTTGGTCAGTCGAGTGCCTTCGACAACTGGGTCGACCACCAGAGCTTGCCTCCCAGGGGTGGCAATGTGCGTAGGGTGATCAGACTGGTCGAATGTGATGGCAGTCTGGGACCACTTCAGATAATTGGGTGTTGCCGGAGCAACCATATTTACCTCACGGTTAATAACCTTCAGTCGACTTTTGCTCTCAACATCAGCAAAAATCATCAGGGTGGAATTGACCTGGGGGTACCCATCGTCACTATCTTCCTTGTCCTCAACTTTGTCCGACTCCTTTTCCTTATCTTTGGACTGCTTGCCCTGAAACTGCTGGATCAGAAGCCGACACTGTCGAGTGGTATGCTTTGGGTAAATGAGTTTACCCTCTTCATCTTTCTTGGTGTGGATGTGACACGGTAGATCCAAAACATCATTTCCATCTTGGTCTTTAACTTTCTTGGGGTTCCAAGGTCCTTTGGGTTTTCCCTTAAATTTTCCCTGGGTTACGGCCAGGGCCTCCCCAGGAGCGGCTGGCTCGGCTTTCCGCTTCTGTTTCCGACTGGAATTTCCTCCGGTTTCCTCATCTTCACCATTAGCGTATTTGGTGGCAATCTCCATCATCCGATTCAGAGACATCTCTCCGGTTCGACCGAACTTCAGATTCAATTCTCTGTACTTAACGCCTTCTTTAAAGGCACAAACTGCTTGATGATCTGGTACATTTTCAACTGTGTGATGCAATGTGATCCACCTCTGGATGTAATCCCTCAGAGTTTCATTCGGTTTCTGCACGCAAGACCGCAATTCCGTAAGGCCTGCAGGTCGCTTGCATGTTCCTTCAAATGTGGTGACAAACACTCGGGAGAGATCCTCCCAAGTGTAAATGCTGCTGGGTGCTAACTGATTCAGCCACGCTCTGGCCGAGCCTTCTAACATGAGAGGCAGGTGCTTCATGGCTACCTCATCGTTCCCACCGCCAATCTGGACAGCCACTCGGTAATCTTCGAGCCAAGTATCGGGCTTGGACTCACCGGTGAACTTACTAACTCCAGTCGCCAACCTGAAGTTGGGAGGAATTACAGCGGCTCTGATGGCTCGACTGAAACACTCCGGCCCTGAAACATGTACTCTGCTACTGGTAGGCGCATCTCTGTCGTGGCCTTCTCGGTGAGCTCTATTCCTGTCGACCAAACCTTGAACGAGAATGGATCTCGCATCAAAGCCTGGTTCCCTGGGGTCGACTGGAATTCTCCGCCCAACACTATGAGGGCGTCTGTCCACCTGCTGTCGAGGCACATATGATCCACTCCTCGGGGGAGGGGTTGGCACTCGACGTCGATCATCACGATCGAATCGGTGATCATACTGCTCATTCCTTCTGTACTGATCACGCCGGTCTCCACGTCCCTCACGCCTCGGAGGCGATCTTGGGCTGTGAGCCGACTGGACTGTATCCGCTGCAACGGATCGACTGTGGATCCTGTTCCGCGACTGAGAAACAGCGGAATTCTGGTCTCCCGCTGCCCGGAGCAACGCTCTGATTTGCAACAAGCCTCTGCCAGCCTCTGACTGGGAGGGCTGAATCGACTCTGCTATACGGGCCGCAGCCGCCAAATTCTGAATCGGAGTACGATATACCTGCGGGGGCGGAAAGAGTTGACGTCGACTGGATTCTGGAGCCCGTTGACGCGCTCGCCCGTCGAGTATTCGCTGGAGATTCTCCAGTCGAGTGCGCTCGGCCAAGTTAGCCAAGCGTGCGTCCTCCAAGGCTCGGGCCTCGGGGGTTTCTCCAACGATAGGAGTGTGGAGTGCATCCATGTTCCGGCGGCGAAGTTCCTCCCGCTGCAACGACGTGAGAGGCTCGGGGAGATACTCCTTGTGAGGACGCGACGGGTCGCCCCCATCCGCGCCTCCGTCAGCACGGGGGAAACCGGGAGGACTGTGTGGCCCATCGATCACCATAACCTCTGCAGTTGGGTCACTGCTGTCGCATTCGCATGCGGTCTCTGTGGAGCCAGTCGACAGGTCGAACAGGCCGTAGAGGGATTCGTCGGGCTTGATTGCCGCGACTTGTGGGGTGGCCGACTGGCGGGCCACCGCATGCCTCACATACCTCTGAAGCCTCGACTGACCGGAGCGCTTGCGCCGGTGAGAAACAGGGCGGGGAGATGCCACGGGAGCCGACCGATACTGGGTCGACGGCTGCCGCAGGAGGACACCACGGACGCATGCGCGAAAGTGCGTCGCCCCGCGGACGGGGAGCGCGTCGACATCGAGTGGAGCCTCCTGAAGCCAAGTGGAGTCGTCGGCGATGAACGTGAGCGCGCCGAGACGGATCTCGCGGCCCTCCACCAAAGCTCCGCTCGAAACCATGATCAAGGAGATCGGAAAAAATCACAACTTCTCAAACTAGGCGCTAAGACTCCTAGCCCCATGGTGGGCGCCAACTGTCGTGGTTCTAACTCTGACAGTGATGTAGGGGGGTATGTATGGAGAGGCTAGATCTTAGCTATGGATGAGTTGTAAGCACACGAGGATTACGAGTTCAGGCCCTTCTCGGAGGAAGTAACAGCCCTACGTCTCGGTGCCCGGAGGCGGTCGACTGAAATATGTGTGTATGAATAACAGGGGTGCCAACCCTTGATACTGAGGAGGGGGGTGGCTTATATAGAGTTTGCCAGGCCCCTCCAGCCCTCAGTAATGCAAGGTTTAAAGTACATTAAGACTGGGGGTTACTGGTAACGCCCCTAATAAAGTGCTATGATGACCATAAAAGCTACTTAATGACCGACCGTTTGCGTGCAGGGTGACTTTAGATCTCCTGGCAGTCGAGTGGTTGGAATTTGGTCGAGTGATTGCTTCGTGGTCGAGTGTCTTGAATCTGTCGAGTGGGATACCTCCAAGTCGATTGAAAGGTGACTTCTTCTAGGGATGTCCTTGGGTAGGGTACTTAGGACAGGTCCATGCCCCTATCCTAGGTACATAGCTTAATCACCCGCCGCCGCCCGCACCCAGCTCGCCCGCGCGCTGCCCATCCGCCTTCGCCGGCTCCGCCCCGCCGCCGCATTGTTCGCTGTCGTCCGCCTCGCCGGCGCCGCGCGCCACCGACGCCCTGCGCCGCCACCGCGCCCGGCGCAGCCTCCTCTGCCTCCCCGCGCCGCCAAGGCCAGATCCGGTGCCTCCTCACCGGCGCCTCTCCTCCTCCCGCTCTGGCAAGCCCCGGCCGGCCTCCTCCTTGATGCCGGCATCTTCTCCAGCGAGCTCCGGTGACGAACCTCGTACAACGCGCCCGATCTGGATCCGGTGCTACAGTGGAACCCTAGGGTTGACCTCGTTTCCTGCCTAAGTTTGCATTATTTCTAGCATACTTCATTGCATCATAACTTTGCATCTGTGGCTCCGTTTTGGGCGTGTAGCATATCCAATTGTTCGTCTCGATGTGCACTTCATTTCATTCCATTGCACCATGTTCATTTGAGTTCATCTTGATGCCCTAAATGCTGTTGCGAGAGTGCTATGTAATGTTTTCAGATTCTTAACAGATTATGGACATTTGTCATTTTTCCATGTTAAATGTGTGCCTCCTATGATCTTGAGCCCTACATGTGTTTTGTAGTATGCCATTCATCTTTACAGGGGTGTATGCCATGTATTTTTGTGATCATTGTGGTGACTAGCACAAGCATGCAAAGTAGCTCTCGTGATGTTGCTGATTTCAGGGACTTAGAATTCTTCTAAGTCTTTTCCCTGATAATATTTTTATGCCATGTATTCTTGTTGCTACAGAGTGATCCATGCCTCTTTTGAGCATGTTCAGTAAGGATGATTTTGATTTATTGTTGTGCTCTATCCATCCATGTCTTTGTTTGCAATTATGGAGCACACTAGCATGACTCAATCTTGCTCTACTTTTGCTATAAAATGTTCCTGGCAGATTGTTTACATGTTAAGCAATTTTGCCGAGGTTGTTATAGTTTATCCATGCATGCTATGAGAGTGTTCTTGCCATGGTTAGCTTATTTATCATTTCTACTTGCTGGGTGTATGCTTAATTTGTCATGCAATGCCTTATGGTGAGTGCATCGAGCTCGCAAACATGCTTATGTAAATCTGTTTTTGCCATGTTCCAGTTTTCTGCTAAGTCTGAATCTGTTAACGAAACTTGCAATGTTCACATGGTTGCCATTGTATTTTCTGATCCCTTTTGGCTTATGGTCAGTAAGGGACTTTTGTTATATGCTTTGTGTAGTTTCATGCCATGCCTTGCTTTGCCATGATATGTTCCTGTAGCATGTTGTTATCTTGCTCTAAACATTGCTTCCTGATGTTAAATTCCTGACATGTTGTTGATTTCACTAAGTCTGTGAACCTGATATCTTTTGCCCTTTTGACATGCTTGTTTGAACCTGCTATTGTGTCATTTAGCCATAGCTCAGTGTTCATATTTTGTCAAGCATCTTGAGTGGATCACTGCCATGTGCTTTGTTGCTATGTTAGAGTGCAGTAGCTTATTGTTCTTGATGCATTTAGATGGCCTCGTGCTGTTAATCGCAGCTTTGTGCCATTATTTGTTTTGCTTGTCATTTGCAAACCGTGCATCCAATTCCAGTGATCTTTATATCGATTTCGACCGAAATCAACTCATCTTTCCAGCGGCACTCTTGGTTTTCCAAGTTGAGTCCTGGTTCAATCTTTTCCTTCCGAAGCACGCATATGCATTGCATATCACATCCCGCATATCATGCCATGTTTTGCATCATGTTGCTTGCGCATTGCACCATGGTTGATTGTGTCTCCCTTTGCTTGTGTTCTTGCTTTGGGTAGAGCCGGGAGACGAGTACATGATCGAGGAACCCATTGAGAACGCTTACGAGGATCAAGCTTACGTCAACTCGGAGAACTTTGCAGGCAAGATGACCATACCCTCGAAATCACTTCTATCTTTGCTTGCTAGTTGCTCGCTCTATTGCTATGCCTATGCTATGATACCTACCACATGCTTTATCATGCCTCCCATATTGCCATGTCAAACTTCTAATCCACTTTGTCCTAGCAAACCATTGTTTGGCTATGTTACCGCTTTGCTCAGCCCCTCTTATAGTGTTGCTAGTTGTAGGTGAAGATTGGAGTTTGTTCCTTGTTGGAACATGTTTATTGTTGGGATATCATTATTATATCTTGTTTACTTTAATGCACCTATATACTTGGTAAAGGTTGGAAGGCTCGGCCATATGCCTGGTGTTTTGTTCCACTCTTGCCGCCCTAGTTTCTGTCATACCAGTGTTATGTTCCTTGATTTTGCGTTCCTTACATGGTTGGGTTATAATGGGAACCCCTTGACAGTTCGCCTTGAATAAAACTCCTCCAGCAAGGCCCAACCTTGGTTTTAACATTTGCCACCTAGCCTTTTTTCCTTGGGTTTCGCGGACTCAAGGGTCATCTTTATTTTAACCCCCCCCCCCCCCCCCGCGGGGGGGCAGCGCTTCTCTAAGTGTTGGTCCAACCTGAGCAATGTCCGGCGCCCCCTGGGCAACCAGGGTCTATGCCAACCCGACGTCTGGCTCATCCGGTGTGCCCTCAGAACGAGATATGTGCAGCTCCTATCAGGATTTATCGGCACATTCGGGTGGCTTTGCTGGTTTAGTTTTACCATTGTCAAGATGTCTTGTAACCGGGATTCCGAGTCTGATCGGGCCGTCCTGGGAGAAGGAATATCCTTCGTTGACCATGAGAGCTTGTGATGGGCTAAGTTGGGACACCCCTGCCGGGATTTGAACTTTCGAAAGCCGTGCCCACGGTTATGGGCAGATGGGAATTTGTTAATGTCCGGTTGTAGAAAACCTGAAACTAAACTTAATTAAAATCTATCAACAGCATGTGTGGCCGTGATGGTCTCTTTTCGGCGGAGTCCGGGAAGAGAACATGGTCTCGAGTTATGCTTGAACGTAAGTAGTCTTGGATCACTTCTTGATCATAGTTTCTCGACCGTGCCTTGCCTTCTCTTCTCGCTCTCTTTTGTGTATGTTAGCCACCATATGTGCTAGTGCTTGCTGCAGCTCCACCTCATACCTTTTCCCTACGTATAAGCTTAAATAGTCTTGATCGTGAGAGTGTGAGATTGATGAGTCCCTGTGACTCACAGATTACTTCCAAAACCAGATGCAGGGACCGATGATACCGTTCCAGGAGATGCGACTGAGCTCAAGTGGGAGTTCGATGAGGACTCAGGACGATACTATATTTCCTTTCCAGACGATCAGTAGTGGAGCCCGGTTGGGGCGATCGGGGACATTATGCATTTGGGGTTGTCTTTATTTTGGTTCCATAGTCAGACCTTGATTGTATCTGGATGATTGTAATGCTATATTTATGTTACTGTGTGAAGTGGCGATTTTAAGCCAACTATGTACCTCTTTTCTTATTCAGTACATGGGATGTGTAAAGATTACCCCTCTTGCGACAGTGCCTACAATGCGGTTATGCCTCTAAGTCGTGCTCCGACACGTGGGAGATATAGCCGCATCATGGGTGTTATAGTAGCACACTGTACCCACACCATGGAACCCATGGCCTCGCACTCCCATTCGAGTGGACCAACGGCATTCCGACAAAACCCTTCCATAGCCATGGCACTCTCCCGGCCACTCCGACCCACTCCCCAATGGGCTGGTCCTGGGTGGCCCCGTGTCTACCAAAGACACCCCGACCACCATCGTGGTCAAAACAATCCCACTCGGGGACTCGGTACCATAATCGCATCAACGAGCACACAAGATTATGCCTGCTTACCAGGCCAGGGCAAGCACGGCATAACCTTCCCTAGTTGGAGGCACCGACCAGAGGCCATGTCAATGGACCGAATCAAGGCCTTCCTAAAAAGGCAAATGTGGTTGCACTGGGAAAGAAACTCGGTTCCGCGGCACCATGACCCAGTCAACGGTATATTAAAGTTGAGTTATATTCAGGTTCAGCTTCAAAATGAAAATGACCGGTGTCATAGCATGCCATGAAATGCAAAACTACACATGCATCACATAATAATAAAAATGACCGAGGTCATCCATATACACACCAAGCATAAACATCAACAACTCATATCACTCTACTGCTCAAAATGACTCACAACTTAACCAAAATATTTTGCAACAAGTTTTATTAATTTCTCACGCAAGAAAGTAACTCCGATAAATTTCTCATATGCTTGACAAAAGATTTCACTATCAACAACTCTTATCAACTAAGTTGGGTTCAAGCATTTTGTAAGACAAGTAAAATGATTAAACAAGTATTTAACAGGATATTTTCTAGCAAATTTTTATCAATTTATGTAGGCAAGAACAAAGCTTTAAATAATTACTAACAAGCATAACAAAATCATTTCTAACATCACCACAAATAAACCTTAACTTGCTTTACCCACTAAACTAGTTTCAATCATTCTGTAAATCAAGCATAAGAACTAACCAATATTTAACAGAATACCAATAACACAATATTTAATTAAATGCATGGATTAACCATTTCATTCAAGTAAGAAAATCACAAATATTGAAATGACACCATGAAAATGTTGTTGTGGCTTGCCTTAGTGCAGATGAGGTTCACAAGCCTTCCGGTGATCCTCAAGACAAGCCTCACCCTCTGAAAATTAATTTAAACACAAAAAGCAAATATCAAGAACACTTCTGAAAATCACCAGAAATTCTAAACAGCTCAGAAAAATCTCATCTTTGGTGAGCTGCTAGATTTCTTTTCAAAGAACACAATGCAAAAAGAATCAATTCATTTGGACTTATGGTTGAAGAGTTATAATTGTTTGAAGTTCTCTGGAATATAAATGATTTTGAATTTAAATAAACAGCTGAGGGGGGTGACATCGAAGGCGTAAAACCTCAGGGCGCCACCACTCGTACCGCTTCGCGCACGTACAGAGTGGCTGACTAGCGGGCCCCGCTAGTCAGGTGGGGGAAGGGGGAGAAAGAAACAGAGAAGGTCGCGGCTTCGCCGGAGCTCTCGCCGGCGACGAGGGCTTCTTGGCCCAAATGAGAGGAAGGTATTTAGAGAGGGGACAATGGCGCACCTGCCCGTACCCGTAGCGTGGCTAGGGGTGGTCGGATGGCGTCGGAAACAAGCTCGCAAGCGAAGGCAGAACGCGGAGATTGCCGGAGTTGAGGAAGACGGCGAACGAGGGCCACTCCAGGGGCTCCAAGCGGGCGAGACGGCCTCACCGGAGAGAGGCGGAAGCCCTGGAGGGGTTGCCCTGGCCTGGGAGAGGCTAGAGATTTCGCGACGACCAGAGGGGATCGCCGGCGAGCTCGAGCTCGGGGACGGCGGCCCGAGGCCTGCCCGGCTGGGCTACGGCTTCCTACGCAGTCATGGAGTGTGTGGGAGTGCTGGATGGTGCTCAAGGAGGCTGGGGTGGCCCTATTTATAGGTGAGCGGCGAGGGGGCTTCGGGCTCCGCTGGTGGACACCTGTCCCCGATGCCCGGTGACGAGCGGCGTCAGTGAGAGGGGGAGAAGGTGACAGAGGTCACGCGGCAACTGTGGGTGAACGAAGACGAGCACATGATCGAGAGGATGGCGACGAGCACAGTGCGCTCCACACTGTGGGGCTGGCCGGACCTTGCCCGTGCTTGCTGCGGTGAGCTCTGGCATCAGCGAGCGCCAGAGGGAGGTTAAGGGCTTAGATATGAAGATGGTGGCGCAGTTTGGCGTGCTCGGGCAGGCAAGGGAAGCGAGCACGCGCGAACAGAGTGCTCGGCAACGCTCAGAGCGCGTCGACACGCATGCCAACACCCCTGGACGAACGTGGTCACCGCGTGAACTATGACATCAGGCCGACCTAAGCACAAACTTGATGTCTGGCATGATGCTCGTGGTAGTTTTGAGTGTTACCATGAATTGGTTTGGATCCAGGTGCAGTAGAGAGGTTTTTACAAGTCAGGTAAGTTTCTGAGCAGTAACTTTGAACAGTTGCTGTGGTCAAACGGCTGGGATATTGAGGCTGTTCTTTGGAGGCTAGTTATAAGTTACTAAGGTAAAGATGCACAAGAAAGTTCAGGTCAAATGGAGCAAGTAAAATGGTAGTTGATGTAGAAACCACCATTTCTGTCCAGAACAGAAAATATTTTATATAGCAAAAATATTCCAAAAAGTGATGAAATATTTTTGCTCAGGAAGGTGCCCTAGGGTTCACAGAATATTTGTGAATTATCTCAGATTTTTATGAGCCATAAAAATTAGGGTTGCTTTGAAGCAAACAGATCTGGCTAGAGTTTCTGAGAGAAAATGAATATTTTTCATTTAAGAAAAATATTCCAAAGATTATTTTGGGGTGGATCAGAAGTGAAATGATGATTTAGGAGGGAAGTGCAGCACTTGGGTGAAAGCCAAGGATGCCCAAGGGTGTAAGTCCTTATGAAAAGATTCAAGAACTCCAAGTTTCAGAAAATTTTCAAATGAAAATCAAGCAAATTAGAGAGGGCAAAACCAGGCTGTCACAAGATGGAGATCAAAGGCACAAGATGATGATGGACATATCATATCACTTATATTGATTGCATGTGATGTTTATCCTTTATGCATCTTATTTTGCTTAGTACGTCGATAGCATTATAAGATGATCTCTCACTAAATTTCAAGGTATAAGTGTTCTCCCTGAGTATGCATCGTTGCTACAGTTCATCGTGCCGAAACATGCTACCTCTTGAGCACTGTGTTGGTTTTCCCTTGAAGAGGAAAGGGTGATGCAGCAAAGTAGTGTAAGTATTTCCCTTAGTTTTTGAGAACCAAGGTATCAATCCAGTAGGAGACTACATGCAAGTCCCTCGTACCTACACAAACAAATAAGAACCTCGCAACCAATGCGATAAAGGGGTTGTCAATCCCTTCACGGTCACTTACGAGAGTGAGATCTGATAGAGATAATAATAACAAGATAAATATTTTTGGTATTTTTATGATATAGATAGTAAAGATTGCAAAATAAAATAGATTGAAAACTTCTATGATAAAAGATATACCCGGGGGCCATAGGTTTCACTAGTGGCTTCTCTCAAGATAGCATAAGTATTACGGTGGGTGAACAAATTACTGTCGAGAAATTGATAGAAAAGTGCATAATTATGGGAATATCTAGGCATGATCGTGTATATAGGCATCACGTCCGCGACAAGTAGACCGAAACGATTCTGCATCTACTACTATTACTCCACACATCGACCGCTATCCAGCATGCATCTAGAGTATTAAGTTCATAAGAACAGAGTAATGCATTAGGCAAGATGACATGATGTAGAGGGATAAACTCAAGCAATACGATATAAACCCCATCTTTTTATCCTCGATGGCAACAATACAATACGTGCCTTGTTGCCCCTGCTGTCACTGGGAAAGGACACCGCGAGATTGAACCCAAAGCTAAGCACTTCTCCCATTGCAAGAAAGATCAATCTAGTAGGCCAAACCAAACTGATAATTCGAAGAGACTTGCAAAGATAACCAATCATACATAAAAGATTTCAGAGAAGAATCAAATATTGTTCATCGATAAACTTGATCATAAACCCACAATTCATCGGATCTCGACAAACACACCGCAAAAAGAGTTACATCAAATAGATCTCCAAGAAGATCAATGAGAACATTGTATTGAGATCCAAAGAGAGAGAAGAAGCCATCTAGCTAATAACTTTGGACCCGAAGGTCTGTGGTAAACTACTCACACATCATCGGAGAGGCTATGGTGTTGATGTAGAAGCCCTCTGTCGGTGTCAAAACCGGCGGATCTCGGGTAGGGGGTCCCGAACTGTGCGTCTAGGCCGGATGGTAACAGGAGGCAGGGAACACTTTGTTTTACCCAGGTTCGGGCCCCCCTACCCGAGATCCGCCGGTTTTGACACCGACATTGGTGCTTTCATTGAGAGTTCCTCTGTGTCGTCGCCTTTAGGCCCGATGGATCCTTTGATCATCAACAACGATACGGTCCAGGGTAAGACTTTTCTCCCCGGACAGATCTTCGTCTTTGGCAGCTTCGCTATGCGGGCCAATTCGCTCGGCCTCCTGGAGCAGATCGAAAGCTATGCCCCTGGCCATCAAGTCAGGTTTGGAAGCTTAAACTACACGACTGACATCCGCGGAGACTTGATCTTCGACAGATTCGAGCCACAGCCAAGTGTGCCGCACTGTCTCGATGGGCATGATATAGCTCTGCCGCCGAACAGCGCCTTGGACGCCGCACACGCACCGGTTCCGACCCTTAATTCGGAGCCTATTGCGCCAACCGAGGATGAACGGTTGGACGTCACCTCAGGGGCTGCGATCTCAGAGGCGATCAAGCCGAACTCCAGCCCCGCACTCCGCATGGCCCGTGACTCCGAGGAGCCGGATTCCTCTCCGAACTCTGAGCCCCCCGTGCCCCTGCTGATCGAATCCGATTGGGCGCCAATCATGGAGTTCACCGCCACAGACATCTTTCAGCACTCGCCCTTCGGCGACATCCTGAATTCTCTCAAGTCTCTCTCTTTATCAGGAGAGTCCTGGCCAGACTACGGTCAGCGAGGGTGGAATACGGACGATGAGGAAATTCAAAGCCCACCCACCACCCACTTTGTAGCCACTGTCGACGATCTAACCGACATGCTTGACTTCAGCTCCGAAGACATTGACGGCATGGACGACGATGTAGGAGACGAACAAGAACCAGCACCTGTAGGGCGCTGGAAGGCCACCTCGTCATATGACATATATACTGTGGATACTCCAAAAGATGGAGATGGCGATGGAACAGTGGGGGATGACGCCCCCAAGAAACAGCCAAAGCGCCGGCGTCAGCGGCGCCGCTCTAAAACCCGCCAAAGCAAAAATGGTGATTCCGGCACGGGAGATAATACTACCCCGGATAGCGCCGAAGAACACCCACCTCAGCAAAATTCGGCACAAGAAGATGGAGAAACCAGCCCTCATGAGAGAGTGGCAGACCAAGAGGTCGAGGATGATAACTATACGCCTCCCTCCGAAGACGAGGCAAGCCTCGATGACGATGAATTCGTCGTACCATCAGACCCCGCCGAACAAGAGCGTTTTAAACGCAGGCTTTTAGCCACTGCAAGCAGCCTCAAGAAAAAGCGGCAACAGCTTAGAGCCGCCCAAGATTTGCTAGCTGACTGATGGACTAAAGACCTTGTGACCGAAGAGTATGAACTCGAACGCCCCTCCAAGAGTTACCCGAAGCGCAGGCCGCTACCCCGATCAGAGGAGGAAGCACCTACATCACCAGCGCATGACATGGCAGACCGGCCACCTCGCGGCCGCGACAAAGAGGCCTCTCGGCCCTCCACCCAAGCCATGCCCCGACGCCGCTCAACTAAGGCATGGGAAATGCGCCCGACCTGCGAGACATACTAGAGGATAAGGCAAGACAAACAAGATCGATCTACGGATCACGCAGGCGCCCTACGGCATATCACAATAATCCTCACTCCAGATACAACAAATTCGGCCGGGCCGAACACAACAGACATAGCTCTTCCGAGCTGCGTCGTGATATAGCCCAGTACAGAGGCGTCGCACACCCGCTATGCTTCACGAATGAGGTAATGGATCATAAAATCCCAGAGGGTTTCAAACCCGTAAACATCGAATCATACGATGGCACAACAGACCCGACGGTATGGATCGAGGATTATCTCCTTCACATCCACATGGCACGCGGCGATGATCTACACGCCATCAAATACCTCCCACTCAAACTTAAAGGACCAGCCCGGCATTGGCTTAACAGCTTGCCAGCAGACTCAATCGGTTCTTGGGAGGACCTGGAAGCCGCATTCCTCGACAACTTCCAGGGCACTTACGTGCGACCGCCGGATGCCGACGACTTAAGCCACATAATTCAGCACCCAGAAGAATCGGCCAGACAATTCTGGACACGGTTCCTAACAAAGAAAAACCAGATAGTCGAATGTCCGGACGCAGAGGCCCTAGCAGCCTTCAAGCATAACATCCGCGACGAGTGGCTTGCCCGGCACCTGGGACAGGAAAAGCCGAAATCCATGGCAGCCCTCACGACACTCATGACCCACTTTTGCGCAGGAGAAGACAGCTGGCTAGCTCGCAGTAACAACTTATCAAAGAACCCTGGTAATTCGGATACCAAGGACAAAAGTGGCAGGACACGTCGGAATAAGCAAAAATGCCGCGTTAACAGCGACAACAATGAAGACACGGCAGTCAATGCCGGATTCAAAGGCTATAAATCCGGTCAGCGGAAAAAGCCATTCAAAAAGAATACTCAGGGCCCGTCCAGTTTGGACCGAATACTCGATCGCTTATGCCAGATACATGGCACCCCCGAAAGGCCAGCCAATCACACCAACAGGGATTGTTGGGTGTTCAAGCAGGCAGGCAAGTTAAGGGCCGAAAACAGAGACAAGGGGCTGCACAGCGACGATGAGGAGCCCAAGCCGCCGAACAACAATGGACAGAAGGGCTTTCCCCCACAAGTGCGGACGGTGAACATGATATACGCAACCCACATTCCCAAGCGGGAGCGGAAGCGTGCACTACGGGACGTATACGCGATAGAGCCAGTCACCCCAAAGTTCAACCCATGGTCCTCCTGCCCGATCACTTTTGATCGAAGGGACCATCCCACTAGCATCCGTCATGGCGGCTTCGCCGCATTGGTTCTCGACCCAATCATCGACGGATTTCACCTCACAAGAGTCCTCATGGACGGCGACAGTAGCCTGAACCTGCTTTATCAGGATACAGTGCGGAAAATGGGCATAGATCCCTCAAGGATTAAGCCCACAAGAACGACCTTTAAAGGCGTCATACCAGGTGTAGAAGCCAACTGTACAGGCTCAGTAACACTTGACGTGGTCTTCGGATCCCCGGACAATTTCCGAAGCGAAGAGTTCATCTTCGATATAGTCCCGTTTCGCAGCGGCTATCACTCCCTGCTCGAACGAACCGCATTCGCAAAGTTCAATGCGGTGCCGCACTACACATATCTCAAGCTCAAGATGCCCGGCCCTCGAGGAGTAATTACGGTCAACGGAAACACTGAACGCTCCCTCCGTACGGAGGAGCATACGGCGGCTCTCGCAGCGGAGGTACAAAGTAGCCTTCTCAGGCAATTCTCCAGCCCGGCCATTAAAAAGCCAGACACTGCCAAGCGCGCCCAGAGTAATCCACAGCAGGACCGCCTGACACGCTCTGAGCAAGCATAGCAATGCGGCCCCAACCCCAGCTTTCGCAACATAGCAAAACCAGTACCTCGCGTACATAACTACGCCCTTGAAATACCATGGGCACAGGGGAAGGGGCACAATAACGGCACACCCAAAATACGGCTTAAAACATACTAGGGGCTGCCGGATTCTTTTTTTTAATTTTTCTTACTTTCAGGACTCCATACTTCGGACGACCTGTTCGGCAATTCGACTGCCGCACAAACGATGCAAGATCCAGGGAGGCAGACAAGCCATGCCGCATTATGGAACTCCCAGGTGGTCTCTATTACGAGCGGTATACCTGTTTTTAATACAATTTCGCGGCCTGCCCCTGGTCAGGACATACTGAATAGTCCAATATCTTTTGCTTACCGCACTATTTGTATCGTTCGGCTTTGGTAAATAGCCTCTCTATAAACAATGCTTAGCTTTTTGTCTATTTTTTGCATTACTCTCTTTTATATAGGTTCATTAATGACATGTTGCACCCGTACACTGTGGTACGGCAAGTACGCCAGGGGCTTCAGTACCCTTTAATATGGTGTGAGAAGTCCGTACACTTTCACAAGTGCGGCACCCCGAACTTATAGCACTATATGCATCGACTCCGAATCATGATTTGGGTCAATAGTTGGGTTTGCCCGGCTCCTATGTTTTGGTGCCTTACGTTCCGCTATATCGGCTAAGGTAGCACTAGGAGAACCACTGCGATTGTGCCCCGGTTGAGCTGGGTTAAGCACCTCAGTGGAGAAAGCTAAAACTGGCTGTCATGATGAGGCGAGAGACCGGTCGCTGTTCGAGAGGTTTTTTCGAGTCCCTAAAGGCTTATGCCGCTTCGAGCGAGAAGCTGGATAACCCCGGCCAAGGCGTGGATAGCGCCCCGAACTCGGTCTTCTAAACTAGGGGCTTCGCCGAAATTTAAAATTATAAAGTTCTATGGCTAAGTGAGAGTGTTCAAGCATTATAGTCCGATTGCCTGGTTCGTTGTGCTGAGCGCCTCCCTCGAAGGACCCAACCATGGGAAAAAGAGCGCTCAGGTTTATCCCGAACACCCCAGCACTAGTGGCATGGGGGCAGAAGCCGACGACTGGCCATCTCTCAATTTTTGATAAACGGCCGCACAGAAAATAATATTTTAAATTCAATAAGCATTGCTTAGCGCATATGAACAAGTTTTCAGCGCACAGGATAAACACGAGCGAGTTCATTCAAAAATTACATCCTTGGTACATTCATCCGCCACAAGGCGGGCACCCGCAAGAACATCCTTATAGTAGTTCTCGAGCTTGCGATGCTCCTTCCCCGGCGGCGGCCCGTCCCTCACAAGCTTCTCACTGTCCAGCTTACCCCAGTGCACCTTTGCACGGGCAAGGGCCCGATGGGCACCTTCGATGCAGACGGAGCGCTTGATGACCTCGAGCCTTGGACAGGCCTCCACCAACCACCGCACCAGCCCGAAGTAGCTCCCAGGCAGGGCCTCGCCGGGCCACAGCCGAACTATGAAGCCCTTCATGGCCTGTTCGGCCGCCTTGTGGAGCTCGACCAGCTGTTTCAGCTGGTCGCTCAAGGGCACAGGGTATCCGGCCTCAGCATACTGAGACCAGAACACCTTCTCCGTCGAGCTGCCCTCTTCAGCTCGGTAGAATGTGGCGGCGTCGGATACGCTGCGGGGAAGATCTGCGAATGCCCCTGGAGAGCTCCGGATTCGGGTAAGTAACAAGTAGTTTACTTTTATATTTTTGCTTTGCATAAAGAATGCCTTACCCGCCGCTATCTTATTCATATCCTCCAACTCTTGGAGGGCCTTTTGGGCTTCGGCCTTGGCAAACTTGGCAGTCTCAAGGGCCGCCGCGAGCTAGGACGCTTGGGTCTTTGACTCAAGCTCCAAACTCTCATGTTTCTTCATGAGAGCCTGAAGCTCTTGCTGCACCTCGCCGACCTGAGCCCCAAGTTTCTCTCGCTCGGTGCGTTCCGCGGCCGTTTTCTTTTCGGCCTCAGAAAGCGCCTGCTTGAAGGTCGCCACCTCAGTCGTGGCCCCTATAATAAGCAAGTACAATCCTGTTAGTTTTTGCAATCACGCCTCTCTATAGGCACCTTTTTCTGTAAGGTATTTCTTACCTTCTTTCTCCTTGAGCTGCCGCTTGGCAAGGCCGAGCTCTTGCTCAGTCCGCCCGAGGTCCTGTTTCAGGACACCCACCTCCGCAGTCAGTGCGGCGGTGGATAGCAGCGAAGCCTGCATACGCATATTGACTCTTTGTTGTTAGACTCCTTTGAAATTTAATAGATCCTCTATTCGGCTTTTCTTTCCGAACGCCAAACAGAGCATCAGGGGCTACTGTCTATGCGGTAATATTTTTACATATTTTTACTTACCTCGAAGCCTGTTAGGAGGCTAGCGCAAGCTTCACTCAGTCCGCTCTTGGCGGACTGAACCTTCTGGATCACCGTACTCATAATAGTACGGTGCTCCTCGCCGATGGAGGCGCCTTCAAGCACCTCCAGCAGATTGTCCGGCGCCTCCGGTTGGACGGAGGCTGCCGGCTCAGAAGGCTTTCTCCTCTTGGAAGGAGTTCGCCTGCCGCGGTCCGGAATTGTTGAAGATTCCGGCACGGTGTCCGGCTCAAAGCCGGACTTGGAGCCCTGGGGGGTCTTGTCCCCTTTACTCCTGGAGTCCGGGAGGTTGCCTTGTGGCTCCTCCAGGACCACCTCCTCCTGCCCCGGAGCTTGTCACGACGCCACTTCGGCATCGTCCGCAGTGTGGGGGGAGACAACGGGCGGAACTGAGTTCACGTCCGACGAATCCAGGGAGCCGCTCGACGACTCGTTGAGTTCGGCCCGGGGCGGGCTGCATGATTATATTCGACATTAGGGAAAGTTGTGCAACAAAAGGAATATCATGAGTTACTCTGGTATCTGAACACTTACGATTTTGCCGGACGCCTGGCCCTGTCCGGCCACTCCTCTTCGTCCTCGTCGGCATCGGGGGCGTAGTCCAGCGGAGGGGTTTTCCTCTTCTTGGACCCTTCGCCCCCCCCCCCTACTGGGGCGGCCTTCCTCTTCTTTCCTCCCCCCGCTGGAGGGGGAGAGGTTTCTTCTTCCTCCTCCTCGTCTCCACGGGAAGAGTACGTCTCGGACTCGTCGGATGACGAGTCCGACAACACCACATTGCGGGCACTCCTTCGAGTCCCCGTGGTCTTCTTCTTCTTGGCCTTCTTTTCCGGCACCACATAAGGCGCCGGAGCCAGCAGCTTCACTAGTAGAGCTGGGGCTGGGTCTTCGGGCAGCGGAGCCGGACAGTTAATTGGTCCGTATACCGCCCGCCAAGCCTGTCAAAGGTAAGGGAGTTTAGATCCCGCATAGAGTTAAACTATGAAAAAAGCTGAACATCCTATAAAAGGTGAAAATAGCTTACCTCGCTAGCGTGACGCTGCGAGCTATATCTGCGGTCCTCGGAAGCGGATGCGGGAGCCTCGGCACCTTTGATTAGCGCCTTCCAGACGTCTTCATACATCGTGTCGAAGAGCCTATTAAGGGTTCGGTGCTGTGCCGGGTCGAACTCCCACAGAGTAAAGTCCCGTTGTTGACACGGGAGGATTCGGCGAACGAGCATGACCTGGACTACATTTACAAGCCTGATTGACTTGTTTACCAGGGACTGGATGCATGTCTTCAGTCCGGTCACCTCTTCCTTGTTACCCCATGATAGGCCCGTCTCTTTCCAGGACATGAGCCGCGTGGGGGGTCCGGATCGGAACTCGGGGGTTGCGATCCATTTCGGATCGCGTGGCTCGGTGATGTAAAACCACCCGGCTTGCCACCCCTTTAGGGTCTCTACGAAGGAGCCCTCGAACCACAGGACGTTGGCAATCTTGCCCGCCATGGCGCCTCCGCACTCCGCCTGGTTGCCGCACACCACCTTGGGCTTGACGTTGAAGGTCTTGAGCCAGAGGCAGAAATGGGGGCGGACGCGGAGGAAAGCCTCGCACACGACGATAAACGCCGAGATGTTGAGGATGAAGTTCGGGGCCAGATCATGGAAATCCAGGCCGTAGTAGAACATGAGCCCCGGACGAATGGGTGAAGTGGAAAACCCAGTCCGCGGAGGAAGTGGGGAAGGAATACTACCCTCTCATGGGGCCTTGGGGTGGGGAGGAGCTGCCCCTTCTCGGGAAGCCGGTGCGCGATGTCTTTGGACAAGTATCCGGCCTTCCTAAGTTTTTTGACGTCGCCCTCCGTGACGGAGGAGACCTTCCACTTGCCTCCCGCTCCAGACATCATTGGAGAAGGTTGAGGTAGGAAGTGCGGGCTTGGGCGCTGGAGCTCGAGTGCGCAGGAGGTGGATAGGCAAAGGAGGAAGAAGGCGTAGGTAAAAAGGTGGATCCTTATCCCCTTATATGGACGGATGCGGTTGTGCGTCCCCACCTGCCTAATAAAACTCGCTTGCCTCCCAAGCGTCGTGGTAAATGGCACGGTTAGGGTTACCCACGTCCGTATTGATGAGAATCCCGTAAAAAGGGCACACGATCTCTGCTTTGACAAGACGTGCCAAGGAAGCCGCCTCGCAAAACATGCTGAGGTGGAAAAGTAAAAATGATTCGAGTAAAGGACTTGGCTGTAGTGTGATGGCGCACTGCAGAATACGTCAGCAGATTTGATTTGTGTTAATGTTATTCTCTCTATGGCAATATGTGGAAACTTATTTTTGCAGAACCGGACACTACTCTTGGTGTTCACAATCTTCTATGAAGGACTTGGAGGAGGAACCCGCCTTGCAGTGCCGAAGACAATTTGCGCGCCGGACTCGTCGTCATTGAAGCCTGGTTCAGGGGCTACTGAGGGAGTCCTGGATTAGGGGGTGTTCGGGTAGCCGGACTATACCTTCGGTCGGACTCCTGGACTATGAAGATACAAGATTGAAGACTTCGTCTCGTGTCCGGATGGGACTTTCCTTGGCGTGGAAGGCAAGCTTGGCGATGCGGATATTCAAGATCTCCTACCATTGTAACCGGCTTTGTGTAACCCTAACCCTATCCGGTGTCTATATAAACCGGAGGGTTGTCGTCCGTAGGCAATCAACTCCATACACAACAATCATACCATAGGCTAGCTTCTAGGGTTTAGCCTCCTTGATCTCGTGGTAGATCTACTCTTGTACTACCCATATCATCAATATTAATCAAGCAGGAGTAGGGTATTACCTCCATCGAGAGGGCCCGAACCTGGGTAAAACAAAGTGTTCCCTGCCTCCTGTTACCATCCGGCCTAGACGCACAGTTCGGGACCCCCTACCCGAGATCTGCCGGTTTTGACACCGACACCCTCCGTGATTGATTCCCCCTCCGGTGGAGCTCTGGAAAAGGCCCCAAGATGGGATCTCACGGGTACAGAAGGTTGCAGCGGTGGAAATAGGGTTTCGTGGTGCTCCTGGATGTTTTCGGGGTATATATATATACATAGGAGGAAGAAGTGGGTCGGTTGAGCTGCGAGGGGCCCATGAGGGTGGGGGCGTGCCCAGGGGGCAGGGGTGCCCTCCTGCCTCGTGGCCACCTCATTTCTTTCTTGACGTCTACTCCAAGTCCCCTGGATCACGTTTGTTCCAAAAATAACTCTCCCGAAGGTTTCATTCCGTTTGATATTCATTTTCTGCGAAACAATGAAATAGGCAAAAAACAGCAATTTGCACTGGGCCTTGGGTTAGTAGGTTAGTCCCAAAAATAATATAAAAGTGTATAAATAAGCCCATTAACATCCAAAACAGATAATACAATAGCATGCAACAATCAAAAAATATAGATACGTTGGAGACGTATCAAGACACCACGTGATGATTGATACGTCTCCAACGTATCTATAATTTATGAAGTATTCATGCCATGTTTACAATAGTTTTATATGATTTTGGTATGATTTGATTAGAACCAACCCGTACTGACATTGTTTTCAGCAGAACTACCGTGGTGTTGTTTTTGTGCAGAAATAAAAGTTCTCGGAATGCGATGAAAATCAACGGAGAATTTTTCAGGAAAATATAAAAATACTGGAACAAAAATCTATCGGAGAGGAGACCCATGGGCCCCACGAGGGTGGGAGCGCGCCCAACCCCCCCCCCTCTGGGCGCGCCCCTGTGCCTCGTGGACTTCCCGTGGGGCCCCATGACTTGTTCTAGATGCCAACCTTTCCTATAAATGCCCAAACCACGAGAAAATAACCTAGATCGGAAGTTCCGCCGCTGCAAGCCTCTATAGCCACAAGAAATCAATCTAGGCCCTCTCTGGCACCCTGCCGGAGGGGGCCATCATCACCGGAGGGCATGGAGGAGGATCCAAGAGGGGCCATCATCACCATGAAGGCCAAGGACCAGAGGGGGAACCTCTCCCCATCTAGGGGGGGAGGCCATGGAGGAGGAAGCACAAGGGGGAGAACCTCTCCTCCTCTCTCTCTCTCTCTCTCTCTCTCTCTCTCTCTCTCTCTCTCTCTCGGTGGCGCCGGAGTGCCATCGGGAGGGGAAGCATCGCCGCGGTGATTGTCTTCATCAACATCACCATCATCATCACCATCCTCATCTCTTTTACGCGGTCCACTCTCCCGCACCCCGCTGTAATCCCTACTTGAACATGGTGCTTTATGCCACATATTATGATCCAATGATGTATTGCCATCCTATGATGTTTTGAGTAGATATCCTTTGTCTTTGGGTTGATTGATGATCTAGATTGGTACAAGTTGTATATTTTATTTCGGTGTTGTCCTATTGTGCCCTCCATGTTGCGCAAGCGTGAGGGATTCCCGCTGTAGGGTGTTGCAATACGTTCATGATTCACTTATAGTAGGTTGCTTGAGTGACAGAAGCATAAACCCGAGTAAGGGGGTTGTTGCATATGGGATAAAGGGGACTTGATGCTTTAATGCTATGGTTGGGTTTTACCTTAATGATCTTTAGTAGTTGTGGATGCTTGCTAGAGTTCCAATCATAAGTGCATATCATCCAAGAAGAGAAATTATGTTAGCTTATGCCTCTCCCTCATATGAAATTGCAATGACGACTATCGGTCTTGTTAACAATTGCCTAAGACAATTCCGCACACCGATCCACCATTATTCCACACTCGCTATTTATAATATTTAGTAATATATTCTAACTTATGATAACAACACCTACTTTTATATTTTATCTCTCCGATACCATGCAAAGTTATCCTCTTCATACCCACAACATAGTTTTATTTCTCGTTTCTAGTTGGAAGCAAATGTTCGGTGTACGTAGAGTCGTATCAGTGGCAGATAGGACTTGAGATAATATTGATCTTACCTTTAGCTCCTTGTGGGTTCGACACTCCATACTTATCAATTCCACCATTGGGAATTGCTACGATGATTCCCTGCACTTGAGGATTATCAAGCTCTTTTCTGGCGCCGTTGCCGGGGAGCAATAGCATGGGGTTGATATTCTCGTGTGTGCTTGTTTGCTTTCTTCACTAAGTAGATTTTGTTTTTCCTTTTTTGTTTCTGTTTAGTTGTGGGTGAAACATACATTTTTTAAGAATGAAAATACAAAAAAATTACTTGCCTATCATGCCTAAAAAGTTTTTCAATGAGAGAAGTGATTGGAAGATTATGCATTGAAGAAATGAGGGTCGACCTTGAGCACTTGTGTTCATGCTCATGGAAACAATGTAAAAAAATTCATGGAAGATTCTCTGAAAATAATTATCCCCTTGTATATATCCATCGTAATATAAAAATAATGTGCCAAGCCTTGGTTTTAGGATGATTAGATTGCTTGTTTACTTTGTGCAGTACAAAAACAGAAACTTTGGCTGTAGCGCGTGATTTTACATTTTTTACTGGAAAGTCAAATAGGTATGAAACTTTTTGCACATTACTTCTGTACAAATTTTTTAAATTGTCATATTTTTCTGAAATTTTGGAGTTACAGAAGTATACTAAACTTCCAGATTACTACAGACTGTCCTGTTTTTGACAGATTCTGTTTTCTATGTGTTGATCGCTTATTTTGATGAATCTATGGGTAGTATCGGGGGGTATGAACCATGGTGAAGTTGGAATATAGTATATATAATTCTAATATGAAATTGGAATGAGTTTTCAACAGTACCTAAAGGTAGTGATTTGCTTTGTTATACTAACGGATCTCACAAAGTTTTTGTTAAAGTTTTGTGTGGTTGAAGTGTTCAAGGAACGAGGAGTTGCCGAAGTGAGAAGAATAAAGAGAGGCAAGAGCTCAAGCTTGGGGATTCCCAAGGCATCCCAAGTAAATATTCTAAGGATACTCAAGCATCTAAGCTTGGGGATGCCCCGGTTGGCATCCCATCTTTCTTCTTCAACAATTATCGGTATACCTCGGTTTTTGTTTTGTTCACATGATTTGTGTCCTTTGTGTTTTTTGTTTTTCCTTTAAGAACCATGCTAGTATGAGATAGACCTTCATTTATTTATAGAATGATTCATGTGCTTCACATATATCTTTTAAGTATGATCTTATAGAATTGCTCTTTGTGCTTCACTTAAATCTTTTGAGTATGATTTTATAGAATGCTTCGTGTGCTTCACTTATATATTTTGAGCTTGGATATTGGTTAGTCTATATTAATTGTAGAATTCTCCATGAACTTCACTTATATCTTTTGGATTATGGATAATACTATAATCTAAAGTGGATTTGGAAGAGTGTCAACTTTAGTTAGTAATGATTCCACTATTTCAGAAGAGGTTCCAATTGATTATGAGAACAAATCTGCTATCTATGATGAATATTGTGATGACATGTATGCTATAAATAATTATGTTAACCATGAAAATTTCCATCATGATTTTAATTTTCAATTGGATTATGCCTCACATGACCGTTATTCTGTTGAGTTTGCTCCCATTATTCCGAATGAGAAGAATTTTGCTTATGTGGAGAGTAGAAAATTTTCTATGCTTGTAGATGATGAAAAGAATGCTTTATGTGATGGTTATATTGTTGAATTCATTCATGATGCTACAAAAAATTATTATGAGGGAGGAATATATGCTTGTAGGAGTTGCAATAATATCAAGTTTCCTCTCTATGTGCTTGAAGTTTTGAAGTTATCCTTGTTTTGCCTTCCTATGCTAGTTGATCCTTGTTCCTATAAATTGTGTGCTCACAAAATCCCCAGGCATAGGAAGTGGGTTAGGTTCAAATGTGCTAGTCATATTCTTCATGATGCTCTCTTTATGTTTCAGTTCTTATCTTTTATGTGAGCATCATTGAAATCATCATGCCTACTGATACGTCTCCGTCGTATCTATAATTTTTGATTGTTCCATGCCAATATTATACAACTTTAATATACTTTTGGCAACTTTTTATACTATTTTTGGGACTAACATATTGATCCAATGCCCAGTGCCAGTTCCTGTTTATTACATGTTTTTTTCGCAGAAAATCCATATCAAACGGAGTCCAAACGGGATAAAAATTGACGGAGATTTTTTTTGGAATATATGTGAATTTTGGAAAGTGAAATCAACACGAGACGATACACGAGGGTCCCACGAGGTAGGGGGCGCGCCCCTGACCCTCATGGACACCCCGTAAGGTGGTTGTTGCCCTTATTTCGCCGCAAGAAAGCTAATATCTGGATAAAATCGTGTTCAAATTTCAATCCAATCGGAGTTATGGATCTCCGGGAATTTAAGAAACGGTGAAAGGGCAGAATCAGGAATGCGGAAACAGAGAGAGAGAGAGAGAGAGAGAGAGAGAGAGAGAGAGAGAGAGACAGAGAGACAGAGAGACAGAGAGACAGATCCAATCTCGGAGGGGCTCTCGCCCCTCCGCCGCCATGGAGGCCATGGACCAGAGGGGAAACCCTTCTCACATCTAGGGACAAGGTCAATGAAGAAGAAGGGGGGCTCTCTCCCCTTCTCTCCCGGTGGCACCGGAACGTCGCCGGGGCCGTCATCGTGTGACGGCGATCTAGACCAACACCTCCATCATCTTCACCAACATATTCATCACCTTCCCCCATCTATCTACAGCGGTCCACTCTCCAGCAACCCGTGTACCCTCTACTTGAACATGGTGCTTTATGCTTCATATTATTATCCAATGATGTGTTGCCATCCTATGATGTCTGAGTGGATTTTCGTTGTCCTATCGGTAATTGGTGAATTGCTATGGTTGGTTTAGTTTGCTTGTGGTTATGTTGATGTCCTTTGGTGCCCATCATATGAGCGTGCGCGTGGATCACACCATAGGGTTAGTTGTATGTTGATAGGACTGTGTATTGGAGGGCAAGAGTGACATAAACTTCAACCTAGCATAGAAATTGATGCATACGGGATTGAAGGGGGACCAATATATCTTAATGCTATGGTTGGATTTTACCTTAATGAACATTAGTAGTTGTGGATGCTTGCTAATAGTTCCAGTCATAAGTGCATAGAATTCCAAGTCAGGGATGACATGCTAGCAGTGGCCTCTCCCACATAAAACTTGCTATCGGTCTAGTAAAGTAGTCAATTGCTTAGGGAAAATTTCGCAACTCCTACCACCACTTTTCCACACTCGCTATACTAACTTTATTGCTTCTTTACCTAAAACAGCCCCTAGTTTTTATTTACGCGCTCTTTATTATCTTGCAAACCTATACAAAAACACCTGCAAAGTACTTCTAGTTTCATACTTGTTCTAGGTAAAGCGAACGTTAAGCGCACGTAGAGTTGTATCGGTGGTCGATAGAACTTGAGGGAATATTTGTTCTACCTTTAGCTCCTCGTTGGGTTCGACACTCTTACTTATTGAAAGAGGCTACAATTGATCCCCTATACTTGTAGGTTATCAAGACCTTTTTCTAGCGTCGTTGCCGGGGAGCAATAGCGTGGGGTGAATATTCTCGTGTGTGCTTGTTTGCTTTATCACTAAGTAATTTTTATTTGCTGTTCTAAGTTGTTTTGTATCTTTAGTTATGGATATGGAACACGAAATACCAAAAAAATTAGGTTTACTTGCTACTCATGCATGGAGATGGGGAACCTCCTAAAACCCTCGATGCTCATTATGTGAAAGATATTATGCACTGCTTTAATAATCCTGAGAAAACCCCATTCAATTATGTAATGGGAGACACGTTGGATCAACGTGAATACTTTAGGGATTATCGCTTGACTCAAAAAGGGAAATTATTATGGGATCAAATTTATATGTTGCATTGGTATGCTCGGCAACTATGCTTGAGATATGATTATACTTGTTGCTCTAGGATGAAGGCTCCACACCTTCCCTTTTCATGCAATTTTAATGATAATGAAACCTTAGCTTCTTATGATAATGGTATATATGGTTACTATGATGTGGAACGAATAGAATAATTTGTTGCTTTTAAGGGTGCTTGTGAAATTGAATCTTTGTTTAAAGAGTTTGAAGATTTTGATGATTCAGTTTATAGACCTGAAAATTTAGCTATCCTTAAATATTGCTATGAGAATTATAAATACAATTATGATATTGATGAATTTATTGAGAAAGTCTCCGCTGTCCGTGAAGAGACTAGTATTTTGCAGGAGTCTATGGAAGAAGGAAATGATGAAACTGTGGGCTCATTGGATGAAAAAGATGATGAGGAGAGCGAAGAACAAAAGGAGGAAGAGCAGATTAGCTACCCGTGCCCACCTTCTAATGAGAGTAACTCTTCAACTCATACATTGTTTAATTTCCCTTCGTGCTTACCGAAGGATGGTTGCTATGATGATTGTTATGATCCCGTTGATTCTTTTGATGATGCTTGCTATGCTTGTGGCCAAGATGCCAATATGAATTATGCTTATGGAGATGAACTTGCTATAGTTCCTTATGAAATTGTTGCTACTGCACCCACGCATGATAGTCCTATTATCTTTTTGAATTCTCCCGACTACACTATATCGGAGAAGTTTGCCCTTATTAAGGATTATATTGATGGGTTGTGTTTTACTACTACACATGATGATTTTGATGAATATAATATGCATGTGCTTGCTGCTCCTACTTGCAATTATTATGAGAAAGGAACTACATCTCCGCCTCTCTATGTTTCCAACACGATAAAATTGCAAGAAATTGTTTATACTATGCATTGGCCTTTACTATGTGTGCATTAAATTGTTCTTTTATGACATGCCGATGCATAGGAAGAGAGTTAGACTTCGTAATTGCTTGATATATGTTGCTTTGTGCTCACTACTAAATGCCAACTCATTGCTAATTCAAATTGGCTTCGATATACCTTGGGATCCGGGTGGATCCATTACTTGAGCACTATATGCCTAGCTTAATGGCTTTAAAGAAAGCGCTGCCAGGGAGACAACCTGAAAGTTTTAGAGAGTCATTTATTTACGTTGTGTGATTTTATAAAGTACAAATCCATTGTATTATAAAAATAATGTGCCAAGATTTGCCTTTAGGATGTTTACATTGCTTGTTGGTTTGTGCGGTGCAAGATAGAAACTTTGGCTGTAGTGCGCGATTTTACATTTTTTACTAGAACGTCAAACGGTTCTGAAACTTTTTGCACTGTCTTTATATACAAATTGTTTATTTTTCCTAAAAAATCAGAATTTTCGGAGTACCAGAAATATGGTGAATGTTCAGATTACTACAGACTGTCCTGTTTAAGAAAGATTCTATTTTTGATGCATAGTTTGCTTGTTTTCATGAAACTATCGATTTCTATCAGTGGATTAAGCCATGGAAAAGTTATATTACAGTAGCTATAATGCAAAAACAAAATATGAATTGGTTTGCAACAGTACTTAGAGTAGTGATTTGCTTTATTATACTAACGGATCTTACCGAGCTTTCTATTGAGTTTTGTGTGGATGAAGTGATCAAAGATCGAGGAGGCCTCGATATGAGGAGAAGGAGGAGAGGCAAGAGCTCAAGCTTGGGGATGACCAAGGCACCCCAAGTAAATATTCAAGGAGAATCAAGTGTCTAAGCATGGGGATGCCCCGGAAGACATCCCATCTTTCTTCTAACAATCATCGGTAATTTCACTTGGAGCTATATTTTTATTTGTCACATGATATGCGTAAATCTTGGAGCGTCTTTTGCATTTAGTTTTCACTTTTCTTTTATGCACCATGCTGGTATGAGATAGTCCATGGTTGATTTATAGAATTCTCTTTGCACTTCACTTATATCTTTTGAGTATGGCTTTATAGAATGCTTCATGTGCTTCACTTATATCTTTTGAAGTTTGGATTACATGTTTCTCTTCACATAGAAAACCGCCATTTGTAGAATGCTCTTTTGCTTCACTTATATTTGTTAGAGCGTGGTCATATCTTTTGTAGAAAGGATTAAACTCTCTTGCTTCACTTATATCTATTTAGAGAGATGACAGGAACTGGTCATTCACATGGTTAGTCATAAAATCCTACATAAAACTTGTAGATCACTGAATATGATATGTTTGATTCCTTGCAATAGTTTTGCGATATAAAGATGGTGGTATTATAGTCATGCTAGTGGGTAGTTGTGGATTGTAGAAATACTTGTGTTGAAGTTTGTGATTCTCGTAGCATGCACGTATGGTGAACCATTATGTGATGAAGTCGGAGCATGATTTATTTATTTATTGTCTTCCTTATGAGTGGCGGTCGGGGATGAGCGATGGTCTTTTCCTACCAATCTATCCCCCTAGGAGCATGCGTGTAGTACTTTGTTTCGATAGCTAATAGACTTTTGCAATAAGTATGTGAGTTCTTTATGACTAATGTTGAGTCCATGGATTATACGCACTCTCACCCTTCCATCATTGCTAGCCTCTTTGGTACCGTGCATTGCCCTTTCTCACCTCGAGAGTTGGTGCAAACTTCGCCGGTGCATCCAAACCTCATGATATGATAGCTCTGTCACACATAAGCCTCCTTATATCTTCCTCAAAACAGCCACCATACCTACCTATCATGGCATTTCCATAGTCATTCCGAGATATATTGCCATGCAATTTCCATCATCATCATATACATGACTTGAGCATTCATTGTCATATTGCTTTGCATGATCATAAGATAGCTAGCATGATATTTTCATGGCTTGTCCATTTTTTAATATCTTTGCTACGCTAGATCATTGCGCATCCCGGTACACCGCCGGAGGCATTCATATAGAGTCATATCTTTGTTCTAGTATTTAGTTGTAAGTAAATAAAAGTGTGATGATCATCATTATTAGAACATTGTCCCGGGCGAGGTTATCAAAATAAAAGAGGCCAAAGAAGCCTACCAAAAATATAAAAAAATATAAAAATGAGAGAAAAGAGAGAAGGGACAATGTTACTATCCTTTTACCACACTTGTGCTTCAGAGTAGCACCATGTTCTTCATATAGAGAGTCTCTTGAGTTATCACTTTCATAGACTAGTGGTAATTTTTCATTATAGAACTTGGCTTGTATATTCCGATGATGGGCTTCCTCAAATGCCCTGGGTCTTCATGAGCAAGCAAGTTGGATGAACACCCACTTAGTTTTCAGTTTGAGCTTTCATACACTTATAGCTCTTAGTGCATTTGTTGCATGGCAATCCCTACTCCTCGCAATGACATCAATTGATGGGCATCTCCATAGCCCATTGATTAGCCTCGTTGATGTGAGACTTTCTTCCTTTTTGTCTTCTCCACACAACCTCCATCATCATATTCTATTCCACCTATAGTGCTATATCCATGGCTCACACTCATGTATTGCGTGAAAGTTGAAAGGTTTGAGATCATCAAAAGTATGAAACAATTGCTTGGCTTGTCATCGGGGTTGTGCATGATTTGAATATTTTGCGTGGTGAAGATGGAGCATAGCCAGACCATATGATTTTTTAGGGATAACTTTCTTTGGCCATGTTATTTTGAAACAACATGATTGCTTTATTAGTATGCTTGAAGTATTATTGTCTTAATGTCAAATGATAGACTATTGCTTCGAATCACTTGTGTCTTAATATTCATGCCATGATTAGATTACATGATCAAGATTATGCTAGGTAGCATCCCACATCAAAAATTATTTTTTTATCATTTACCTACTCGAGGTCGAGTAGGAATTAAGCTTGGGGATGTTGATATGTCTCCGTCGTATCTATAATTTTTGATTGTTCCATGCCAATATTATACAACTTTCATATACTTTTGGCAACTTTTTATACTATTTTTGGGACTAACATATTGATCCAGTGCCCGGTGCCAGTTCCTGTTTGTTGCATGTTTTTTGTTTCGCAGAAAATCGATATCAAACGGAGTCCAAACGGGATAAAAACTGACAGAGATTTTTTTGGAATATATGTGAATTTTGGGAAGTGAAATCAACGCAAGATGATGCTCGAGGGTCCCATGAGGCAGGGGCGCGCCCCTGACCCTCGTGGACACCCTGTAAGGTGGTTGTTGCCCTTCTTTCGCCGCGAGAAAGCTAATATCCGGATAAAAATCGTGTTCAAATTTCAATCCAATCAAAGTTACGGATCTCCACGAATTTAAGAAACGGTGAAAGGGCAGAATCAGGAACGCAGAAACAGAGAGAGACAGAGAGACAGATCCAATCTCAGAGGGGCTCTCACCCCGCCGCCGCCATGGAGGCCATGGACCAGAGGGGGGAAACCCTTCTCCCATCTAGGGATAAGGTCAAGGAAGAAGAAGAAGAAGAAGGGGGGCTCTCTCCCCCTCTCCCCGATGGCGCCGGAATGCCGCCGGGGCCATCATCGTGTGACGGCGATCTAGACCAACACCTCTGTCATCTTCACCAACATATTCATCACCTTCCCCCATGTATCTACAGCGGTCCACTCTCCCACAACCCGCTGTACCCTCTACTTGAACATGGTGCTTTTTGCTTCATATTAGTATCCAATGTTGTGTTGCCATCCTATGATGTCTGAGTAGATTTTCGGTTGTCCTATCAGTAATTGGTGAATTACTATGATTGGTTTAATTTGCTTGTGGTTATGTTGTTGTCCTTTGGTGCCCATCATATGAGCACGCGCGTGGATCACACCATAGGGTTAGTTGTATGTTGATAGGACTATGTATTGGAGGGCAAGAGTGACAGAAGCTTCAACCTAGCATAGAAATTGATGCATACGGGATTGAAGGGGGGCCAATATATCTTAATGCTATGGTTGGGTTTTACCTTAATGAACGTTAGTAGTTGCGGATGCTTGCTAATAGTTCCAATCATAAGTGCATAGAATTCCAAGTTAGGGATGACATGCTAGCAGTGGCCTCTCCCACATAAAACTTGCTATCGGTCATGTCGTGGAGTTGACACGGCAGATGTCCTAGAGCAAGGACTTAGTTGTAGGGCCATCGCACTAGGAAACTTAAAGGGGTTGATCGGGACAAAGGACACACGAGAGAGTTTTTATACTAGTTCGGCCCCTTACAATGAAGGTAAAAGCCTACGTCTAGTTGGGATTGGTATTGCTGAGGTTTCAATCTCCAAGAGGCTCAACTCGCCGACTTGGTTATCAACTTGGTTGTTTCTTTTCTAAACCGCCACCGGGTCGTCCCCTTATATACACGGGTTGACGCCTGGTGGCCTACAGAGTCCTGGACGGCTCATAATCATGTCCGGCTCGGTGACTTCCCTTACAAGCCTTTCTTTACAAGCCTTTCCTTATATACAGCAGTTTACAATGTCAGGCCTTAAGCCGGCCCCAGGCCTTTGGGCCTTCTATACATTTAGTAAACTATCATCTTGAATGTTTATCGGGCTTCTTGTGTAACCTGCCATTAGGGCTGACTCGGCCCCTCCTGGGTGGGTCATACTGGTAGTAATATCCCCAACATTAGGCCCCGGGTTGACTTTGAACTTTGTTCTCTGTCAATCTTCAATACTTAGGTGGAATCCATCCTCTGTCTAAAAACTTTTGTAACCCGCCGTGACGTCATCTTCTAAAAACACAAAAAACCTTCATGACGTCATCTTCCAACGGATCTTTCATTTTTTAATGCCTTCCAAGAATCAAGGTGTCAGTTTATTTGGATAATCATTATTCAGGTCTCCTTGATTTTCGCGCCCGCCTGTTCGCGCACTCCCTTATAAATAGGTACAACTTAGGTCTTTTTCATTCTCCCCCTTCTGTCGTCTTCTTCCTCTTACTGCTTCGCTGCCGCTAGATCTCTGCCGCCGCCGCCGTCACAGATCTCCTCGTCTTCTCCACCTCAGGTTGCTGCATCGACCTGACTTGTCTAGAGAAACGCAACGAACCTTTGCAGTGAATCCGCACCCGTAAGTCTCGCCTTCTCAAACTTTTTAGATCTGCATTAGGGCTTTGCGAGTTCGTCGGTGTTCTTCGTTGTTCTTCATGAACTTTCCTGGTAGTTCTTCCTCCGCAGCCTCTAGGGATCCAAAAAGGAAATATAACTTGCGCAGTAGTTGTTTGGCGTCCATTTTTGATAGCCGTAGATCCCTTTTTTCTGTATAGATGCTTCGTTATAGCTGATGAACCCATCTGTACTAGATATTTAGGTCTAGAATATTTTTCTTTTCAGAACAGCCATTTGATCCAAAATAATAATGACAGCTTGGTAAAACTTGTTTATGCCAACACTTAGCTAAATCTGCTTTCTGAGAAAATCTGTAGTCATGGTGGCTTGCCGCTCCGGCTTTCTTTTCACCATATGTCATTAGCCCTTAGTAAAACCGCCATTACTTGTTTTATATCTGACTATAAACTGAACCGGCAAGTTGTTATTTCTTTTTCAGTTCTTTGCACATCATGCCACCAAAGACACCCACCGTCTGTAACTGGGTCCCCTCATCCGTAACTGAGGAACGGTTAAAAGAGTTCTTCCTCATTGGGTTTCTGCCTTCAAAAAATGTCATGTCTTATCATGCTCCTGACCTGGAGGAAGAACGCCCCAACCCAAAAGACGGAGAAGTGATTGTCTTCACTGACCACATGAACCGTGGCTTCTCACCGCCCGGTTCAAAATTCTTCAGAGAGGTCCTTCATTTTTTCAAACTCCATCCTCAGGACCTTGGACCCAATTCCATCTCTAACATTTGTAACTTCCAAGTACTCTGTGAGGTGTATCTTCAGCAAGAGCCGACCGTAGAGCTGTTTAGGGAGTACTTTTATCTGAACCGGCAGAACGAATGTACCAACGGTCCTAGCTTAGAACTTGGAGGCATCTCAATTCAGCGCCGTCAGGGTGCTGTCTTCCCTCTCATCATCTTACCAAGTCACCCAAAGGACTGGAACCAAACTTGGTTTTATTGTTAGGATATTTCTCCAGCAAACGAGAAGCCGCTGCCGGGTTACCGCCCCGGTCGTCTTGACTCCAAGTTCACCCTTCCGGATAAGCTCACCGTTGCTGAACGCAAGAGGCTGCTTCCATCCATCAGAAGAATCAACGCTTTGTTGGGCAACGGTTTAACCGGAGTAGATCTGACCCGCTGCTGGATCTCATGGCGGGTTATTCCATTAAGCCGTCGATCGAAACTGATGTATGAATATGGCAGAAGCCCGGACGACTTTCTTCGTCACAGCCCAGTTGAACTCACCGAACAAGACATTGTTTCAATGTCAATCCTTTTGGTGAATGGGAAATATGAAGCCTGCAGCATTGTTGGGTTAAAGCCCTTCTGCAAGCTTAACCCGGTACCAGAAGTAAGCTTAACCCGGCACTGATCTTTCTTCTTGTCTTTGCAGGCCAATTCTGACTTTTGGAAAGTCAAATATGATCACGAGGCTGCTAAGAAGGCAAAAGCGCTACCATGAACACCAAAAAGTCGACCCGGAAGTCAAAGAAGAAAAAGAAAACCACTGCTGAAGATTTAATGAAACTTGATGATACGTCTGACTGAGGTAGCCCTTGATTCCCTTGGCCAATTTTTTAACAATCTTATTGACACTGATCCTTACCAGGATGACACTGGGGCCAGTCGGGCCGGGGAAGCAGAGGTGACTATCATTTCCTTTGACTCAAAGCCCTTACCAAGACACAGAGTTCGACAAGTGATCCGTAAAGTAAGGTTTTCTAACCCCTTAGCTCACTTGGATCCCAACTTTCATTTGAAAAAACAGCAACATGAAAGCCGCCGTGAAGCTGGGATTGAAGACGAACCGGCTGTCATCCTTCAACAGACCCCTCGGAAACATCCGAACGAGGTTTACTTATTGCTATCTTTAACTTGCTTTAATGAATCCTGCTCCTCATATTTCTTTTAACTCTTTTCTTTTATTCTTTCAGGAGGTGTCTCGTTCCTTAGGCGACTCATCTCAAACACAATTCCCGGCTTTCAAGACTGCACCTGGGTAATCAGAAATCCTCTTTTCTTCCGGGTCGCTCAATTGTATCTTGATGCTGACAATCCTACAATATTTTTTCCTTAGCGGCCAGGCTAAATCCAAGAAGACGAAGGCAGCAAAACCGGTGAAAGACCCGCCAGTTCTAGCATCTAACCCGGCTAGGCCGCCTTCTCCATTAATTGACGCCCCAGAAGACCCGCCTATTGTTAATGAAGCAAATCCTCCGGAGCCATCTCTTGACGAAGCCGCTATAAATCCACGTGCTCAAGATGTTCAAATTACTGGGAGCCGCTTTGTTGATGGGGGCTTAAGGTTCACTTTGATGTTGCCAACTATGACCGTCTCAATGCCAGTGATATCTTATCCGGCTATCTCAGTCATGTACACTCCAGTCGTGAGTCTAAGATCGAGATGGTCAAGTAGCTTTAGTTGAAGTATGAGGTATGTTGTTTTCGGTTTACCAATATTCCTTCAGCCCCCAAGTCTTCAGATTATGAGAGAAACGGAATAACCTGTAGACTTAGAATATAGGCCGAGACTTTTACCTCTGAATCTTTGTCTGATATCGATAGAACAAAACTACACCCATAGTCCCCAAGGACCGGTTTATTTTGATCATTAATGAATCGGTACTTTAGAATTTAAAACCATCTGCAAAGTACTTAACACTCTGGTTTAACCTTGATAAACTTGCTGAACTGCGTACATTAGCCCCCAAGTGCCAAGTGTTGTTACTTTGTAAAGGACTTGGGACTTCAAATATGTTGGTAGAGTCGTAAAAAATTGATTTGGCATACATTAGCCCCCAAGTGTCAAGTGTTGTTACTTATTAAAGGACTTGGGACTTCAAATATGTTGGTAGAGTCGTAAAAATTTGATTTGGCATACATTAGCCCCCAAGTGTCAAGTGGTTTATTCGTAAAGTACTTGGGACTTGAATCTAGAATTTAAATACTGGAATTTGAAACCAAGTCTTGACTTATCTAAAAGTTTCACAGAATGCATTGTCTGAATTGAATTCTTAATTATCGGACGCAAAGACCCGGCTAGCAAGTCAAGAGTCCGAAATCAAATCTTCCACTTCCAAACTGCAAATGAGCCTTTCTGCAATGGAAAATTTGAAGACCAGCTTTGCTACCAAGGAGAAGGCTTAGGAAAATGAGAAAACACTCCTGACCCGATGAGCTGAGACAGCCGAAACAGCTTGATACGTCTCCAACGTATCTATAATTTTTGATTGCTCCATGCTATATTATCTACTGTTTTGGGCAATATTGGGCTTTATTATCCACTTTTATATTATTTTTGGGACTAACCTATTAACCGGAGGCCTAGCCCAGATTTCCTGTTTTATGCCTATTTTAGTGTTTCGAGGAAAAGGAATATCAGACGGAGTCAAAACGAAACGAAATCAACTAGAGAAGTTATTTTTGGAACGAAAGCCACCCGATGGACTTGGACCCCACGTCAAGGAAGGAACGAGGTGCTCACGAGGGTGGGGGGTGCCCCCCCTAGGGCGCGCCCCCTATCTCGTGGGGCCCTCATGGCTCCACTGACGTACCTCCTGCACCCATATATACCTACGTGACCTAAAACTTCCATAACGCAACATAGATCTAGAGTTCCACCGCCAGAAGCCTCCGTAGCCACCAAAAGTCAATCGGGACCCTGTTCCGGCACCCTGCCGGAGGGGGGAACCCTCACCGGTGGCCATCTTCATCATCTCGGTGCTCTCCATGACGAGGAGGGAGTAGTTCTCCCTCGGGGCTGAGGGTATGTACCAGTAGCTATGTGTTTGATCTCTCTCTCTCGTGTTCTTGATTTGGCACGATCTTGATGTATCGCGAGCTTTGCTATTATAGTTGGATCTTATGTTTCTCCTCCCCCTCTTCTCTCTTGTAATGAATTGAGTTTCCCCTTTGAAGTAATCTTATAGGATTGAGTCTTTAAAGACTTGAGAACACTTGATGTATGTCTTGCCGTGGATATCTGTGGTGACAATGGAATACCACGTGCCACTTGATGTATGTTGAGGTGATCAACTTGCGGGTTTCGTGACATTGGGAACCTATGCATAGGGGTTGGCACATGTTTTCGTCGTGATTCTCCGGTAGAACTTTGGGGCACTCTGTGAGGTTCTATGTGTTGGTTGAATAGATGAATCTGAGATTGTGTGATGCATATCGTATAATCATACCCACGGATACTTGAGGTGACATTGGAGTATCTAGGTGACATTAGGGCTTTGGTTGATTTGTGTCTTAAGGTGTTATTCTAGTACGAACTCTAGGGCTGTTTGTGACACTTATAGGAATAGCCCAACGGATTGATTGGAAAGAATAACTTTGAGGTGGTTTCGTACCCTACCATAATCTCTTCGTTCGTTCTCCGCTATTAGTGACTTTGGAGTGACTCTTTGTTGCATGTTGAGGGATAGTTATGTGATCCAATTATGTTCGTATTGTTGAGGGAACTTACACTAGTGAAAGTATGAACCCTAGGCCCTATTTCCTATCATTGTAATACCGTTTACGCTCACGTTTATCACTTGCTACCTTGCTATTTTTATATTTTCATATTACAAAAACTATTATCTACTATCCATATTCCACTTGTATCACCATCTCTTCGCCGAACTAGTGCACCTATACAATTTACCATTGTATTGGCTGTGTTGGGGACACAAGAGACTCTTTGTTATTTGGTTGCAGGGTTGCTTGAGAGAGACCATCTTCATCCTACACCTCCCACGGATTGATAAACCTTAGGTCATCCACTTGAGGGAAATTTGCTACTATCCTACAAACCTCTGCACTTGGAGGCCCAACAACGTCTACAAGAAGAAGGTTGTGTAGTAGACATCAAGCTCTTTTCTGGCACCGTTGCCGGGGAGGTGAGTGCTTGAAGGTATATCTTTAGATCTTGCAATCGAGTCTTTTAGTTTCTTGTTTTATCACTAGTTTAGTTTATAAAAGAAAACTACAAAAAATGGAATTGAGTTTGTCTCATACGCTTCATATTTTTAATATCTTTCATGAGTATGATGGAAAGGATAATTGTGCTCAAGTGCTAGAATAAGAAATCTATAAAATGTTTGGCACTAAATATTTGAATGATGAGCATGATTGCAATGGTGTTAGTATGAATTCCTTGAATATCCATGATGCTAATGATATACAAAGCCACAAGCTTGGGGAAGCTATGTTTGATGAAGATGATATTTTTTGTCCCCCAAGTTTTCATGAGCAAATTTATTATGATGAAAGCATGCCTCCTATTTATGATGATTATGTTGATGAAAGTGGATTTGGAGAAGTCATGACTTTATTTTGTGATGAATCCACTATTCCGGAAGAGGTTCCAATTGATTATGAGAACAAAGTTGCTATCTATGATGATTATTGTGATGACTTGTATGCTATTAAAAATAGTAATATCCATGAAACTTGTCATCATGATTTTAGTTTTCAATTGGATTATGCCTCACATGATAATTATTTTGTTGAGTTTGCTCCCACTATTATTCATGAGAAGAATTTTACTTATGTGGAGAGTAATAAAATTTCTATGCTTGTAGATCATGAAAAGAATGCTTTAGGTGCTGGTTATATTGTTGAATTCATTCATGATTCTACTGAAAATTATTATGAGGGAGGAACATATGCTTGTAGGAATTGCAATAATATCAAGTGTCCTCTCTATGTGCTTAAAATTTTGAAGTTATGCTTGTTTTACCTTCCTATGCAAGTTGATTATTGTTCCCATAAGTTGTTTGCTCACAAAATCCCTATGCATAGGAAGTATGTTAGACTTAATATGCTATTCATATTCTTCATGATGCTCTCTTTATGTTACAATTCTTATCTTTTATGTGAGCATCATTGAAATCATCATGCCTAGCTAGGGGCATTAAACGATAGCGCTTGTTGGGAGGAAACCCAATTTTATTTTAGTTCCTTGCTTTTTGTTCCTGTTTAGTAAGAAATAATTCATCTAGACTCTTTTTAGATGTGTTTTTATGCTTTTAATTAGTGTTTGTGCCAAGTAGAACCTTTGGGAAGACTTGGGGGAAGTCTGGTTGATCATGCTGTCAAAAACAGAAACTTTAGCACTCACGAGAAATTGCTGCCATTTTTATTTGGAGAGTGCTATGTAGTTAATTCTGTTTTAAGATGATTAATAGATAAATTCCTCAGGTCCAGAAATTTATTTGTGAATTTTATGAGTTCCAGAAGTATAAGTTTGATCCAGATTACTACAGACTGTTCTATTTTTGACAGATTCTGTTTTTCATGTGTTGTTTACTTATTTTGATGAATCTATGGCTAGTAAAATAGTTTATAAACCATAGATAAGTTTTAATACAGTAGGTTTAACACCAATATAAATAAAGAATGAGTTCACTACAGTACCTTGAAGTGGTGATTTATTTTCTTATACTAACGGAGCTTACGAGCTTTCTACTTTAAGTTTTGTGTTGTAAAGTTTTCAAGTTTTGGGTAAGGATTCGATGGACTATGGAACAAGGAGTGGCAAGATCCTAAGATTGGGGATTCCCAAGGCACCCCAAGGTAATATTCAAGGATAACCAAGAGCCTAAGCTTGGGGGTGCCCCGGAAGGCATCGCCTCTTTCGTCTTCGTTCATCGGTAACTTTACTTGGAGCTATATTTTTATTCGCCACATGATATGTGTTTTGCTTGGAGCGTCAATTTATTTTGTTAGGATTTGCTTGATGTTATTTATAACAATGTTTTGCATCTTTTATTTCAATAAAAGTGGCATTGATAGCCTTTACTATGCCTATTTTAGAAGTCTACATGTTGCTGTTTGAAAACAGAAAGTTTACCGCTGTTGGAATAATTCCCTAGAAAAGTCAGAATGTGATAAAATGTTGAAACCTTTTGCATATTAAGGTCTGATAAATTTATTACATTGGGAATTTTATTTCATAATTTTTGGATCTAGGGAAGTATGGATGTTGCAGCATTCTTTGCAGACTATCCTGTTTAGGCAGATTGCTGTTATGTTTGCATTGTTTGCATATGTTTGCTTCTTTAATGATTCTATTTGAGGATAGGACTATTAAATATGCAGATGCATTTAGTATGCAATGTTGAATAATAATTTTAGTGATTTGCTACAGTAGAGTATGATAAGGTTTTGGCAATGGTTTATACTAACTTATCTCACGAGTCCTTGTTGAGTTTTGTGTGGATGAAGCTTTTGAGATTTAGGGAGACCATGATATGAGAGGAATTAAGGAGACACAAAAGCTCAAGCTTGGGGATGCCTAAGGCACCCCAAGATAATATTTCAAGAAGTATCAAGTATCTAAGCTTGGGGATGCCCCGGTTGGCATCCCACCTTTCTTCCTCAACAACTATCGGTTAGTATCGGTTGATCCTAAGTTTTTGCTTCTTCACATGATGTTTGCTATTCTTAGATGTCATTTTATTTTGCTTTGCTTGCTGTTTGAATAGAGTAACAAGATCTGAAATTATAAAATGTTAGAGAGTCTTCACATAGCTAAATAATCATTCAACTACTCATTGATCTTCACTTATATCTTTCGGAGTAGTTTGTCATTTGCTCTAGTGCTTCACTTATATCTTTTAGAGCATGGTGATAGTTTTATTTTGAATAAATAGATGAACTCTCATGCTTCACTTAGATTAGTTTGAGAGTCTTAAATAGCATGGTAATGTGCTTAAAAATCCTAATATGCTAGGTATTCAAGAATAATAAAATTCTCTTATGAGTGTGTTGAATACTAAGAGAAGTTTGATGCTTGATGATTGTTTTGAGATATGGAGATGGTGATATTAGAGTCATGCTAGTTGAGTAGTTGTGAATTTGAGAAATACTTGTGTTGAAGTTTGTGATTCCCGTAGCATGCACGTATGGTGAACCGTTATGTGACGAAGTCGGAGCATGATTTATTTATTGATTGTCTTCCTTATGAGTGGCGGTCGGGGATGAGCGATGGTCTTTTCCTACCAATCTATCCCCCTAGGAGCATGCGCATAATACTTTGTTTCGATAACTAATAGATTTTTGAAATAAGTATGTGAGTTCTTTGTGACTAATGTTGAGTCCATGGATTATACGCACTCTCCCCCTTCCACCTTTGCTAGCCTCTCTAGTACCGCGCAACTTTCACCGGTACCATAAACCCACCATATACCTTCCTCAAAACAGCCACCATACCTACCTATTATGGCATTTCCATAGCCATTCCGAGATATATTGCCATGCAACTTTCCACCATTCCGCTTATTATGACACACTCCATCATTGTCATATTGCTTAGCATGATCATGTAGTTGACATTGTATTTGTGGCAAAGCCACCGTTCATAATTCTTTCATACTTGTCACTCTTGGTTCATTGCATATCCTGGTACACCGCAGGAGGCATTCATATAGAGTCATACTTTGTTCTAGTATCGAGTTGTAATCATTGAGTTGTAAATAAATAAAAGTGTGATGATCATCATTTAATAGAGCATTGTCCCAAATAAAAAAAAGAGAAAGGCCAAATAAAAAAAGAAAGGCCCAAAAAAGGGGCAATGCTACTATCCTTTTTCCACACTTGTGCTTCAAAGTAGCACCATGATATAGCGAGTCTCATATATTATGCTTCAAAGTAGCACCATGTTCTTCATATAGAGAGTCTCATATGTTGTCACTTTCATATACTAGTGGAAATTTTACGTTATAGAACTTGGCTTGTATATTCCAATGATGGGCTTCCTCAAATTGCCCTAGGTCTTCGTGAGAAAGCAAGTTGGATGCACACCCACTAGTTTCTTTTGTTGAGCTTTCATATACTTATAGCTCTAGTGCATCCATTGCATGGCAATCCCTACTCACTCACATTGACATCTATTGATGGGCATCTCCATAGCCCGTTGATACGCCTAGTCAATGTGAGACTATCTTCTCCCTCTTTGTCTTCTCCACAACCACCATTCTATTCCACCTATAGTGCTATATCCATGGCTCATGCTCATGTATTGCGTGAAGATTGAAAAAGTTTGAGAATATCAAAAGTATGAAACAATTGCTTGGCTTGTCATCGGGGTTGTGCATGATTTAAATATGTTGTGTGGTGAAGATGGAGCATAGCCAGACTATATGATTTTGTAGGGATAGCTTTCTTTGGCCATGTTATTTTGAGAAGACATAATTGCTTAGTTAGTATGCTTGAAGTATTATTGTTTTCATGTCAATATTAAACTTTTGTCTTGAATCTTATGGATCTGAACATTCATGCCATAATTAAGAAGAATTACATTGAAATTATGCCAAGTAGCATTCCACATCAAAAATTATCTTTTTTATCATTTACCTACTCGAGGACGAGCAGGAATTAAGCTTGGGGATGCTTGATACGTCTCCAACGTATCTATAATTTTTGATTGCTCCATGCTATATTATCTACTGCTTTGGGCAATATTGGGCTTTATTATCCACTTCTATATTATTTTTGGGACTAACCTATTAACCGGAGGCCCAGCCCAGATTTCCTGTTTTATGCCTATTTCAGTGTTTCAAGGAAAAGGAATATCAGACGGAGTCGAAACAGAACGAAATCAACTAGAGAAGTTATTTTTGGAACGAAAGCCACCCGATGGAGTTGGACCCCACGTCAAGGAAGGAATGAGGTGCTCACGAGGGTGGGGGCGCCCCCCCCCCCCCTAGGGCGTGCCCCCTGTCTTGTGGGGTCCTCGTGGCTCCCCTAACGTACCTCCTGCACCCATATATACCTACGTGACCTAAAACTTCCATAACGCAACATAGATCGAGAGTTCCGCCGCCAGAAGCCTCCATAGCCACCAACAGTCAATCGGGACCCTGTTCTGGCGCCCTGCCGGAGGGGGGAACCCTCACCGGTGGCCATCTTCATCATCTCGGTGCTCTCCATGACGAGGAGGGAGTAGTTCTCCCTCGGGGCTGAGGGTATGTACCAGTAGCTATGTGTTTGATCTCTCTCTCTCGTGTTCTTGATTTGGCACGATCTTGATGTATCGCGAGCTTTGCTATTATAGTTGGATCTTATGTTTCTCCTCCCCCTCTTCTCTCTTGTAATGAATTGAGTTTCCCCTTTGAAGTAATCTTATCGGATTGAGTCTTTAAAGACTTGAGAACACTTGATGTATGTCTTGCCATGGATATCTGTGGTGACAATGGGATACCACGTGCCACTTGATGTATGTTGAGGTGATCAACTTGCGGGTTTCATGACATTGGGAACCTATGCATAGGGGTTGGCACACGTTTTCATCGTGATTCTCCGGTAGAACTTTGGGGCACTCTGTGAGGTTCTATGTGTTGGTTGAATAGATGAATCTGAGATTGTGTGATGCATATCGTATAATCATACCCACGGATACTTGAGGTGACATTGGAGTATCTAGGTGACATTAGGGTTTTGGTTGATTTGTGTCTTAAGGTGTTATTCTAGTATGAACTCTAGGGCTGTTTGTGACACTTATAGGAATAGCCAACGGATTGATTGGAAAGAATAACTTTGAGGTGGTTTCGTACCCTACCATAATCTCTTCGTTCGTTCTCCGCTATTAGTGACTTTGGAGTGACTCTTTGTTGCATGTTGAGGGATAGTTATGTGATCCAATTATGTTAGTATTGTTGAGGGAACTTACACTAGCGAAAGTATGAACCCTAGGCCCTATTTCCTATCATTGTAATACCGTTTACGCTCACTTTTATCACTTGCTACCTTGCTATTTTTATATTTTCATATTACAAAAAGTATTATCTACTATACTTATTCCACTTGTATCACCATCTCTTCGCCGAACTAGTGCACCTATACAATTTACCATTGTATTGGCTGTGTTGGGGACACAAGAGACTCTTTGTTATTTGGTTGCAGGGTTGCTTGAGAGAGACCATCTTCATCCTACACCTCCCACGGATTGATAAACCTTAGGTCATCCACTTGAGGGAAATTTGCTACTGTCCTACAAACCTCTACACTTGGAGACCCAACAACGTCTACAAGAAGAAGGTTGTGTAGTAGACATCACAGCTCTGAAAGAAATTTCAACGGAGCTGAACAGTTTGAAGGGCCGGGTGTCTCAGATGGTTGCTCCTATCTTTGGTAAGATGCCTGAGTTGACCTTTTGTATAATTTTTGCCAAACCGGAATATGATCCGCCAACTTACTCTGTTAAAAATATATGCAGGTCCGCGAAGTAAAAATCTGAGCCAAGACCCATTGATTAAACTGAAGGCAGTATACACCTTGGTTGAACAATTGTACATTGGTGCACAACGGGCTCTGGCCGCTATCTCTCCTACCAATCAAGGACCCAACCGGCTTAGCGATGTCCTTAAGAAGCTTTCCATCCTTCCTGCTAGATTCCAAGAAGTAAAACGCTCCTGCGCGCGAGCCGGAGCTTTGACTACCCTAAGCCGCTCCAAGGCTTGGGTGCCAGACCTAGACCCGGCGGACGTAGCCAGAGGTTACCCTACTTTGAAGGAGGACGGGTCTCCATTTGATCAGGATGATTTCATAGCGTGTGTACGTCAAGTCCGGCCTCAGGCGACTAGTCTTGGAGATGACACCAATGTTGACAGGTACCAGCCGGGTTTTGATAGTGAAAATAAGAAGATGGCCACTCCTTCATACAAAGTAGCAGATCTGATCCCACCTGTGAGAGAAGATACCTTTGCCCTGGAAATTGACCCGGTCGGCCTGATTGACGACGAAGCCGAATTTTTCGCCATGAACGGCTTTGATTGGTCAAAATCCAACTTTTAGCAAACAGAAGGTGGTGAACCGGCGAGGGATGGACGATGATCATCTTCATAGGCTTATAAAGCCTCGTAATAACTGTAGTTGCTAAAACACCGCATGTTTGCTTATGTTGTCATGCATAAAAATACTTCTATGTGAATCTGCTTCCAGATGTCAATGTATGCATCATTTAATGTTTGTCTCTGCGATATTTGAACTCTGTTTCTGTGAATACAAGAAAAATACTGGCAAGGCGGTTTAGAACCAAATGGGCTTAGACACCCTAATTCACAGCCAATATATTTACCTCAATAAAGAACAGAGACAAATATAAAGAAAGGATAAGGGTTAATACGAATTTTTGAGCTAACGCGGCGGGTAAGCGGGCATAAGTAAAAATCATACCTTGTCCTTGTTGATCCTTAGATCGTCGGGTTTAATAATCCGGGTGGTGAACTTGATAATTCAATATGTATGAAACGTTAATACATCTTGAATACTCAATGATCATCATATCTTAGTAGCTCGTGCCTTTGGATCCTTGAGCCACCGGCTTGAATAACCCGGGCGGCTATGTTGTTCAATAATTGAGCCGGGGAAGAAAACCAGGCTATCTTATTTGTAATATTGAAACAACAAAAGCTAAAAGGCAAGCAACAGATAATAAACATAATTTTAACTATGTATTCAAAAGGCTGGGGGTTTCTGATTCGAATACGATCAGTAAACCGGACCAAAGGGGTTAAGCTAAGGTTCGAATACGACCATATAGCCCCCAGTGGCTTTGGCGTTGCACCGATCAAGAGGGTACCGACAGCTATGTTCTCTTTGGTTCGAATACGGCCTATGTTTGAACAGGAAGCCCCCAAATGACCTTGAGAGGTTTTTAACGACCCTGATTCGAATACGATCCAAGTCGGACTCAAAAGGGGTTAAGCTATGATTCGGATACGATCAAGAAGCCCCAAGTGAGTTTGGCCTTGAGCCGATCAAGAGGGTTACGACAGCTATGTTCTATTTGGTTCGAATATGACCTATGTTTGAACAGGAAGCCCCCAAGTGACCTTGAGATTTGCAGCTAGATTCGGATACGATCATAAGCCGGACCAAAAAGGTTAAACTTGATTCAAATATGATCAGCTCCTTAATAGTCATTTGTTAGTAAGAAATAATAAAGATGTATGATCTGTGAAAAGAAAAGAGACCGATGGTCTTACTTTATTGCTTATCATAGTATATACAACGTGAACGTATGTACATGTTGAGAGCCGGTGGCTCAGGTGTAATATGGCCGAAGTTGAGCAATGTTCCATGGCCGGCGGGTCTCCTCTTCCGACTTACGTGAGTCTGCATGCTCTCGAACGTCAATGAGGTAGTATGACCCATTGTTTAAATTTTTACTGACCACAAAAGGTCCTTCCCAAGGTGGGGATAACTTGTGTGCATCTGAAAGATCTTGGATGAGCCGGAGCACTAAGTCGCCTTCCTGAAAAGTCCTGGTCTTGACCCGGCGGCTGTGATAACGACATAGGTCCTGCTGATAAATTGTTGACCGCGCCGCTGCTAAGTCTCTTTCTTCATCCAATATGTCAAGCGCATCCTGGCTGGCTTTTTCATTGTTAGCTTCAACATAAGCCGCCACACGGGGCGAGTCATGACGGATGTCACTAGGCAACACTGCTTCTGCTCCATAAATCATGAAGAAGGGTGTGTAACCCGTCGACCTGTTGGGCATAGTATTGATGCTCCATAACACTGAGGGTAACTCCTCTACTCAACAACCCGGTGTTCGCTGTAAAGGAACCATAAGCCGGGGTTTTAGCCCTTTCAGAATTTCCTGATTGGCTCTCTCAGCTTGACCATTGGATTGAGGATGAGCTACAGAAGAAACATCAAGCCGGATGTGCTCTCGCTGACAAAACTCTTCCATAGCCCCTTGAGACAGATTAGTGCCATTGTCTGTGATAATACTGTGTGGAAAACCGAAACGGAAGATTACTTTTTTCATGAACTGAACCGCCGTGGCTGCATCACACTTACTCACAGGCTCTGCCTCAACCCACTTAGTAAACTTATCAACTGCCACCAAGAGATGTGTCTTTTTATCCTTAGACCTTTTGAAAGGTCCCACCATGTCAAGCCCCCAGACCGCAAACGGCCAAGTGATTGGAATCATCCGGAGCTCTTGAGCCGGCACATGCGCTCGTCGTGCAAATTTTTGACATCCATCACATCTACTGACCAGATCTTCTGCATCAGCGTGAGCCGTCAACCAGTAAAAACCGTGACGAAACGCCTTGGCCACTAAAGATTTTGACCCGGCGTGATGACCGCAATCGCCTTCATGGATCTCACGAAGGATTTCTTGACCTTCTTCGGGGGAAACACACCGTTGAAACGCTCCGGAAACACTGCGATGAAATAACTCTCCATCCGAAATCGTCATGGACTTAGATCGCCGGGTTATCTGCCGAGCCAGGGTCTCATCTGCTGGCAACTCTCCCCGGGTCATGTAAGCCAAGAACGGCACCGTCCAATCTGGGATGACATGAAGAGCCGCTACCAACTGCGCCTCCGGGTCAGGAACAGCTAAATCTTCTTCTGTGGGCAACTTGACAGAGGGGTTATGCAAAACATCCAAAAAGGTGTTGGGTGGCACCGGCTTACGCTGAGACCCTAGCCGGCTTAAAGCATCAGCCGCTTCATTCTTTCGACGGTCAATGTGTTCCACCTGATAACCTTTAAAATATCCTGCAACAGCATCGACCTCTCGGCGATAAGCCGCCATGAGAGGGTCTTTGGAATCCCACTTGCCAGATACCTGTTGAGCCACTAGATCTGAGTCACCAAGACATCTGACCCGGCTCAAGCTCATCTCCTTTGCCACTCGCAGACCATGGAGCAAGGCTTCATACTCTGCTGCGTTGTTAGTGCATGGAAACATCAACCGTAACACATAACAAAATTTATCACCTCATGGCGAAGTTAATACGACTCCAGCTCCCGAGCCTTCCAATTGCCTGGATCCATCAAAATGAAGTCCGTCTTCTCTTCCGGCATCTGCATCTCTGTCCAGTCATTGATGAAGTCAACCAGGGCTTGAGACTTAATTGCAGTACGTGGAACATACTTCAACCCATGAGATCCAAGCTCAATTGCCCACTTGGCGACTCGCCCCGTGGCTTCTCTGTTTTGAATAATATCTCCCAAAGGAGCAGAGCTAACCACAGTGATTGGATGTCACTGAAATTAATCCTTAAGCTTCCGGCTTGCCATGAATACCCCATAAACAAGCTTCTGCCAATGTGGATATCGTTGCTTAGACTCAATTAGCACTTCACTGACATAATAAACCGACCGCTGAACCGGATGCTCTTTGCCAGCCTCCTTGCGCTCTACCACCAAAGCCACACTAACCACCCATGAGTTGGCAGCTACGTATAACAATAGCGGCTCTTTTTCAATTGGAGCAGCCAGGACCGGCGGCTCAGCCAGTTGTGCCTTCAGATCCTCAAAAGCAGCGTTTGCAGCATCGCTCCAAATAAAAACATCTGTTTTCTTCATCAACTGATACAGAGGCATAGCCTTTTCCCCTAACCGGCTTATGAACCGGCTCAAAGCAGCCACATGACCCGCCAGTTGCTGAACATCATTGACGCAGATTGGTTTGGCTAGAGATGTAATTGCCTTGATTTTTTTCCGGGTTAGCTTCAATACCTCGGTTAGACACCAAAAAACCCAAGAGCTTGCCAGCTGGCACCCCAAAAACACACTTGGCCGGGTTAAGCATCATCTTGTAAACCCGAAGATTATCAAAAGTCTCTTTCAGGTCTGTGACCAAGGTTTCCTCTTCCCTGGATTTCACCACTATATCATCCACATAGGCATGAACATTGTGCCCAATTTGATCGTGAAGACAATTCTGCACACACCGCTGGTAAGTCGCCTGGGCACTCTTAAGCCCAAAAGGCATAGACACATAGCAGAAACCCCAAAAGGAGTTATAAAAGTTGTTTTCTCTTGATCCTTGACTGCCATCTTAATCTGATGATAACCGGAATAAGCATCTAAGAAACTCAACCGTGCGCAACCCGCCGTAGCATCAATGATCTGATCAATACGGAGGAGAGCAAAAGGATCAGTCGGACAAGCCTTGTTCAAATCTGTGTAATCCACACACATACATCAGGTGCCATTCTTTTTTAGTACAAGCACCGGGTTAGCTAACCATTCTGGGTGAAAGACCTCCACAGTGAACCCGGCTGCTAAGAGCCAGGCCACGTCTTCTCCGATGGCCTTGCGCCTTTCTTCATTGAACCGCCGGAGAAACTGTCTGACAGGTTTGAACTTCCGATTGATATTAAGAGTATGCTCAGCGAGTTCCCTTGGGACACCCGGCATGTCTGAAGGTTTCCATGCAAAAATATCCCGATTCTCATGGATGAACTCGATGAGCGCGCTTTCCTATTTTGGATCCAAGTTTGCGCTGATGATGAACTGTTTAGATGAATCGCCAGGCACAAAGTCAACCATCTTAGTGTCATCAGCTGATTTGAATTTTAACTCTGGCTCATGCTCTGTTCTTGGTTTCTTTAATGACGGCATGTCCGCCGGGTCAACATGATCCTTGTAGAATTTCAACTCCTCTGTTGCACAAACAGATTCAGCATAGGCTGCATCACCTTCTTCACATTCCAAGGCTATCTTCCGGCTCCCATGGACTGTAATGGTGCCCTTGTGACCCGGCATCTTGAGCTACAAATATACGTAACACGGCCGAGCCATGAACTTGGCATAAGCCGGCCGCCCAAACAGAGCATGATATGGGCTTTTGATCTTAACCACTTCAAAGGTTAATTTTTCTGCTCTGGAGTCATACCCATCCCCAAAGGCTACTTCCAGCTCGATCTTACCAACTGGGTATGCCGACTTACCAGGTACCACACCATGAAAAATAGTGTTGGATTGTTTAAGATTTTTATCCGTCAATCCCATCCGGCGGAACGTCTCATAGTAGAGGATGTTGATGCTACTGCCTCCATCCATGAGCACCTTAGTAAACTTGTACCCACCAACTTGAGGTGCTACCACCAAAGCCAAGTGACCCAGATTATCAACCCGGGGCGGGTGATCCTCTCTGCTCCACACAATAGGCTGCTCCGACCAACGTAAATAACGTGGAATTGCTGGCTCAACGACATTGATGGCCCTCTTGTGGAGTTTCTGGTCCCTCTTGCATAAACTGGTAGTAAAGACATGATATTGTCCGCTACTCAACTGCTTCGGGTTGCTTTGATAGCCGGATTGCTGCTGCTGATTCCCTTGGCCGTATTGCTGATTATATCCTCATTGGTGACCAGGATAACCCTGACCGTGAAAACCTCCTCCACTTGAACCAGCGCCTGGGCCCTGAAAGCCGCCTCCACCTGAGCCGCCGCCTGGGCCGTGACCCCCATCAAATGCATTTGAATTTTTAAATGCCTTCATGATCGTGCAATCCTTCCACAAGTGGGTGGCTGGTTTCTCCCGGGTGTCGTGTTTTGGACAAGGTTCATTCAATAATTGCTCAAGGGTGGGGCCTGACCCGCCCGATCGAGGGGGTTGCCTGCCCTTGCGCCGCTGATTACCACCCTGCGCATTAGTATTAGCAACAAACTCATCAGCCTTACGTTTATTACCTCCTTGATTCGCCGGGTTATGCTGGTGACCCTTGCCATTGTCGTTCTTCTTTCCCTTCGTTGCCTTTTCTTCATCAGACACCGGGTCCTTGGTGGTATCAGAATCGGCATACTTGACAAGAGCTGCCATCAACGTCCCCATGTCATTATAGTCACGTTTAAGCCGCCCCAACTTCTGCTTCAGAGGTTCAAAGCGGCAATTTTTCTCCAACATCAAAACTGCTGAGCCGGCATCCATCTTATCAGATGAATGTATTATCTCCTTGACCCGGTGCACCCAATGGGTTGTAGATTATCCATCCTCTTACTTGCAATTGGTCAGGTCCATAATCGACATTGGTTGCTTACACGTGTCCTTAAAGTTCTGGATGAACCGTGCTTTCAACTCTGCCCATGAGCCGATAGAATTGGGTGGCAATCCCTTCAACTAGGTCCGAGCCGTTCCATCCAACATCATGGTAAAATACTTGGTCATTGCAGCATCGCTAACCTCCAACAGCTCCATAGCCATCTCATAACTCTCAATCCAAGCCCTCGGCTGTAGGTCAGCCGTGTAATTAGGCACCTTACGAGGCCCCTTGAAATCCTTGGGCAACCGCTCATTGCGTATGGCTGGGACCAGGAAAGGTACGCCTCCGGTTCTTGTGGCCACTCCTGCCTCAACCGAGGTTGCTAGATAAGCCGGAAAGGTTTGGTGAGCCGCCTGCTCTGCTGCTATCTGAGCCGCCCGTTCCGCCTCTTGACGAATCCTCTCCCGATCCGCCAAGTTAAGGGCTCCAGCCCGCACCGGCTCATGCCTATATGGCCGGTTGTGGCATTGAGCATTACTTGACATCTCTGCAGACTCCATGTGCCTACTGTAACTCGGGCTTCGGCTTGGGAGAGGAGTTGAATGAATCATGTCTCGACTGTAGGAGTATGCATCCTGTTGGGCCAAAGCTGTCTGAAGTAGCTCTCTTACCCTCCGGGTTTTAATTGTTGCTGGTGAGTCGCCTTCCATTGGGAGAGTTGCCAAACGAGTCGACGTTGCGATGAGATTCTCCATAGGGTTGGAGAAGTGACCCAGAGGTGTTGATACATGACGAGGAGGAGTTGTATTCATGCGAGGCGGCTCCATGGTACGTGGCTGAACTGGTGCACCGGGTGTCGTGACCCGGTTTGCCTCCAGCGGGTTGCTCCCCCTAGTTCCGGGTGTATGGAACAGGTTCCTTGGATCCAATGTTAGAGGCAGACGCGACTGAGTTTTCTGATGCCTCCTCCTCATGACCTCGTTTGACGCATTAAGATCCACCGAGAGCCGGAAAGTTTCTGCTTGAAGCTGCTGAGCACGAGCATCCAGAGCTGCTCGTTCTGCTACCATCCCGGTTTCCTCCGCGGCTAGATTTTCTTTAGCTTGCACCATCTCCTCCCGCACGCGTGCCACTTCTGCATCGTGCTGGGCTTTATCCGCCGGTTCTACCACAGCGGTTAACAGAGTCGTTAGTTTATCCATGAGGTCCATTAGAACCTGAGCCGGGGGCGCGCGGGGTCTCCTGACCCGGCTGCTACCGACCCGGTAGCTGCTGCTGCCGCTGTGGTGGAGTTCTGCCCGGGCTGCGTCCCCGCCATGAAGACTCCGGCCCAATTTGGCGGCTCAAGGGGGTCCGGAATACTGCTGCCATCGGAACAGCCCCCGAGCATGTCATCTTGCAGCTGGTACAACGAGTCCGTCTCACCTGTTGATGATGCAGTATCAGAGCAGACGGCTGTCTCCCCGCCTTCCATCGATCCTTCGGAGTATTCACCGCCATGGATGCAGCCTACGAAGGCATGTTTCATGACAGATTGAACACGGGCGGACCCGGCGTGCTGAGCCGTTTCGATGAGGTTGGTGTGGACGTCCAGCTCAGGGCCTGATTTGCCGATCCGGCCGATGAAGACGTGAATTCCGTCGAAGGGGACCTGGTACCCGTACTCAATCGAGTCAGCCTCGGGGCCCCAGCCTTCGTCATCGATGTAGAGTTTGCCGTGACGACTCTTGGTCATCCGGCCCACAGCTATCCCTTGAGCCCTTCGAAGTTTCCCTTCAAGAACTCAAATCCGCCGTGCGCTGGCCCCACGGTGGGCGCCAACTGTCATAGAGTTGACACGGCAGATGTCCTAGAGCAAGGACTTAGTTGTAGGGCCATCGCACAAGGAAGCTTAAAGGGGTTGATTGGGGCAAAGGACACACGAGAGAGTTTTTATACTAGTTCGGCCCCTTACGATGAAGGTAAAAGCCTACGTCTAGTTGGGATTGGTATTGCTGAGGTTTCGATCTCCAAGAGGCTCAACTCACTGGCTTGGTTATCGACTTGGTTGTTTCTTTTCTAAACCACCACCGGGTCGTCCCCTTATATACACGGGTTGACGTCTGGTGGCCTACAGAGTCTCGGCCGGCTCATAATCGTGTCTGGCTCGGTGACTTCCCTTATATGCCTTTCTTTACAAGTCTTTCCTTACATACAGCGGTTTACAATGTCAGGCCTTAAGCCGGCCCCAGGCCTTTGGGCCTTCTATACATTTAGTAAACTATCATCTTGAATGTTTATCGGGCTTCTTGTGTGACCCGCCATTAGGGCTCACCCGGCCCCTCCTGAGCGGGTCATACTGGTAGTAATATCCCCAGCAGGTCTAGTAAAGTAGTCAGTTGCTTAGGGACAATTTCGCAACTCCTACCACCACTTTTCCACACTCGCTATACTAACTTTATTGCTTCTTTACCTAAAACAGCCCCTAGTTTTTATTTATGCGCTCTTTATTATCTTGCAAACCTATCCAAAAACACCTACAAAGTACTTCTAGTTTCATACTTGTTCTAGGTAAAGCGAACATTAAGCGTGCGTAGAGTTTTTTTTTGACAGAAAGACTGTAAGGAAACCCCCTACAGTATAATTGTTGCAATAAACCCAAATTGCAAGTACCATGCATTGAACCTGGGTGGGTGGGAAGGCATCAACCCCTTCCCACCACTAGGCTATGCCTTAGTCTGCGTGCGTAGAGTTGTATCGGTGGTCGATAGAACTTGAGGGAATATTTGTTCTACCTTTAGCTCCTCATTGGGTTCGACACTCTTACTTACCGAAAGAGGCTACAATTGATCCCCTATACTTGTGGGTTATCACCTAGCTAAAAGGCATTAAAGAAAAGCGCTTGTCGGGAGACAACCCAATATTTACCCTTATTGTTTTTGTGTGTTATCATGATTAAGCTATTGTAGTAATCATGTATTATAGCTTTTTTCAATAAAGTGCCAAGTAAGACCTTTGGGAAGACTTGGGTGAAAGTTAATGTGATCTTGCTATAAAAAAACAGAAACTTTGCGCTCACGAGATTAGCTGTCATTTTTTACAGAAGAGTGCGATTGAGTTGATTCTTTTTCAGAAGATTATTAGACAAATTCCTCACGTCCACCAATTTATTTTATAATTTTTGGAGTAGCATAAGTATGGTTGGTGTTCAGATCATTACATATTGTACTGTTTCTGACAGATTCTGTTTTCATTGCATAGTTTGCTTGTTTTCTAGTTTCTATGGCTTATATTTCTCAATATAAATTGTAGAAATGATATGGTACAGTAGGAATTGTGTGAGAAAAATTATGAACCTTGTCTTCGATAGTACCAAAGTGAATGGTTTACTCTTTATCATACTAACCTATCTCACGAAGTTCCGTTAAGTTTTGTGTGATTGAAGTTTTCAAGCTTTGGGTGAGATATCTATATGAGGAGAATAAGGAGTGGAAAGACCCTAAGCATGGGGATGCCCAAGGCACCCCAAGGTAATATTCAAGGAAGACTCAAGCGCCTAAGCTTGGGGATGCCCCGGAAGGCATCCCCTCTTTCGTCTTCAAAACTATCGGTATACCTTACTCGGGGCTATATTTTTATTCGTCACATGATATGTGTTTTTCTTGGAGCGTATTTTCAATTTTACTTGCTATTTGAATAAAATCTTTGGATCTGAAATCTTGAATGAAAAAGAATCCTCCCATGGTTATTTAATTATTTGACTACTCAGTATTCTTCACTTATATCTTTTTGGAGTAGTTTGTCATTTACTTGTGTGCTTCACATATATCCTATCAGTAAATGGTTGAATGAATTGAATATCATAAATCTGAATTTATATATGTTTCATATGCTTACAACATGGGAGTAATGACTTCACACATAATAAGTATAAGTAGTAAACTTATTGGAAGTTAGCAAACGCAGAATTGGTCACTTGAACAATTCATGAAAGAATATTGAAGGAAGAGAGATTTCACATATAAATATACTATCTTTGACATCTTTTGCAATTGTGAGCACTCATTAAAATGTGACATGCTAAAAGGTTGATGTTGGACAAGGAAGACAACTTAATGGGTTATGTTTTCCTATATCCGAAACGTTATATTGTCTTGGATCATCCAACATGTTGAGCTTGCCTTTCCCTCTCATGCTAGCCAAATTCTTTGCACTAAGTAGAGATACTACTTGTGCTTCCAAACATTCCTTAAACCAGTTTTGTCATGAGAGTCCACCATACCTACCTATGGATTGAGTAAGATCCTTCAAGTAAGTTGTCATCATTGCAAGCAATAAAAGTTGCTCTCTAAATATGTATGATTTATTAGTGTGGAGAAAATAAGCTTTATACGTTCCTGTGATGTGGAAGAAATAGAAGCGACAGACTGCATAATAAAGGTACATATCACAAGTGGCAATATAAATTGACGTTCTTTTGCATTAAGATTTTGTGCATTCAACCATAAAAGTGCATGACAACCTCTGCTTCCCTCTGCGAAGGGCCTATCTTTTACTTTTACCTTCTATAGTTTATACAAGAGTCATGGTGATCATTACCTTTCCTTTTTCCACTTTTTTCCTTTGGCAAGCACTTTGTGTTGGAGCGATCCGGATATATATATCCACTTGGATATAGGTTTTCATAAATTATTATTGTTGACATTACCCTTGAGCTAAAAGGTTGGGAGGCGAAACTTTAAGCCCCTATCTTTCTTTGTGTCCAATTAAAACTTTGAACCCATAAATATCAAGTGAGTGTTAGCAATTGTGAAAGATTAAATGATAGTTGAGTATGTGGAGTTTGCTGAACCAAAGCTCTTACATAGACCCTTCCTGAAAATAAGATGAATTGCAATTGTTTGATGACTAAGAGCATGGTTTGTTAGTTTTCAAAAAAGTTTATGATCTATACTTTAACATGTGAATAGCTTGTTACTTGATCATGATAAGTTTTATGAGTTGAGCTACTGTTATGATATATAATGATGCTAGAAAAATTGATTGGAACTATCATTGATCAAACTCATGCACTTGCTAGCATTCATACTTCATAAATTGTTTCTTTTATCATTTACCTACTCGAGGACGAGTAGGAATTAAGCTTGGCGATGCTGATACGTCTCTAGCGTATCTATAATTTATGAAGTATTCATGCCATGTTCATAATAGTTTTATATGATTTTGGTATGATTTGAATAGAACTAACCCGGACTGACGCTGTTTTTAGCAGAACTACCATGGTGTTGTTTTTGTGCAGAAATAAAAGTTCTCAGAATGCGATGAAAATCAACGGAGAATTTTCTGGAAAATATAAGAAATACTGGAACAAAAATCTATCGGGGAAGAGACCCGTGGGACCCACGAGGGTGGGGGCGCGCCCACCCCCTCCCCCTCCCTCTAGGCGCGCCCCTGTGCCTCGTGGACTTCCCGTGGTGCCCCTGACTTGTTCTCGACGGCAACCTCTCCTATAAATGGCCAAACCTCCAGAAAATAACCTAGATTGGAAGTTCTGCCGCCGCAAACCTCTGTAGCCACGAGAAATAAATCTAGGGCCTCTCTGGCACCCTGCCAGAGGGGGCCATCATCACCAGAGGGCATGGAGGAGGATCCCGGAGGGGCCATCATCACCATGAAGGCCAAGGACCAGAGGGGGAACCTCTCCCCATCCAGGGGGGAGGCCGTGGAGGAGGAAGCACAAGGGGGAGAACCTCTCTCTCTCTCTCTCTCTCTCTCTCGGTGGCATCAAAGTGCCATCGGGAGAGGAATCATCGCCGCGGTGATCGTCTTCATCAACATAACCATCATCATCACCATCCTCATCTCTTTTATGTGGTCCACTCTCTCGTACCCCGTTGTAATCCCTACTTGAACATGGTGCTTTATGCCACATATTATGATCCAATGATGTGTTGCCATCCTATGATGTTTTGAGTAGATATCCTTTGTCTTTGGGTTGATTGATGATCTAGATTGGTACGAGTTGTATGTTTTATTTTGGTGTTGTTCTATTGTGCCCTCCGTGTCGCGCAAGAGTGAGGGATTCCCGTTGTAGGGTGTTGCAATACGTTCATGATTCGCTTATAGTGGGTTGCTTGAGTGATAGAAGCATAAACCTGAGTAAGGGGGTTGTTGCATATGGGATAAAGGGGACTTGATGCTTTAATGCTATGGTTGGGTTTTACCTTAATGATCTTTAGTAGTTGCGGATGCTTGCTAGAGTTCCAATCATAAGTGCATAAGATCCAAGAAGAGAAAGTATGTTAGCTTATGCCTCTCCCTCATATGAAATTGCAATGATGACTATCGGTCTTGTTAACAATTGCCTAAGACAATCCCGCACATTGATCCACCATTATTCCACACTCGCTATTTATAATATTTAGTAATATATTCTAACTTTATGATAACAACACCTACTTTTATATTTTATCTCTCCGATACCATGCAAAGTTATCCTCTTCATACCCACAACGTAGTTTTATTTCTCGTTTCTAGTTGGAAACAAACGTTCGGTGTACGTAGAGTCGTATCAGTGGCAGATAGGTCTTGAGAGAATATTGATCTTACCTTTAGCTCCTTGTGGGTTCGACACTCCATACTTATCACTTCCACCATTGGGAATTGCTACGATGATTCCCTACACTTGGGGATTATCAATGATCGGGTGTGATAAGCTCTACGTTCACATACAACGGGTGCAAGCCAGTTTTGCACAAGCAGAATACTCGGGTTAAACATGACAAGCCTAGCATATGCAGATATGGCCTCGAACACTGAGACCGAAAGGTCGAGCGTGAATCATATAGAAGATATGATCAACATAGTGATGTTCACCATTGAAAACTACTCCATCTCACATGATGATCGGACATGGTTTTGTTGATATGGATCATGTGGTCACTTAGATGATTAGAGGGATGTCTATCTAAGTGGGAGTTCTTAAGTAATATGATTAATTAAACTTTAATTTATCATGAACTTAGTCCTGGTAGTTTTTGCATATCTATGTTGTAGATCAATAGCTCGCGTATAGCTCCCATGTTTTATTTTTGATATGTTCCTAGAGAAAAATAAGTTGAAAGATGATAGTAGCAATGATGCGGACTGGGTCTATGATCTGAGGATTATCCTCATTGCTGCACAGAATAATTATGTCCTTGATGCACCGCTAGGTGACAGACCTATTGCAGGAGGAGATGCAGATGTTATGAACGTTTGGCAAGCTCGGTATGACTACTTGATAGTTTAGTGCGCCATGCTTTACGGCTTAGAACCAGGACTTCAAAAACATTTTGAACACCATGGAGCATATGAGATGTTCCAAGAGCTGAAATTGGTATTTCAGACTCATGCCCGTGTTAAGAGGTATAAGACCTCTGACAAGTACTTTGCCTACAAGATGGAGGAGAATAGCTCAACCAGTGAGCATGTGCTCAGAATGTCTGAGTACTACAATCGCTTGAATCAAGTGGGAGTTAATCTTCTAGATAAGATAGTGATTGACAGAGTTCTCTAGTCACTATCACCAAGTTACTGGAACTTCGTGATGAACTATAATATGCAAGGGATGACGGAAATAATTCCCAAGCTCTTCGTGATGTTGAAATCGATGAAGGTAGAATTCAAGAAAGAGCATCAGGTGTTGATGGTTAACAAGACCACTAGTTTCAAGAAAAGGGGGCAAAGAAAAAGAAAGGGAACTTCAAAGAATGGCAAGCAAGTTGCTACTCCCGTGAAGAAACCCAAAGCTAGACCTAAGCATGAAGGAGTGCTTCTACTGCAAAGGAAATGGTCACTGGAAGCGGAACTGCCCCAAGTATTTGGCGGATAACAAGGATGGCAAAGTGAACAAAAGTATATATGATATACATGTTATTTATGTGTACTTTACTAGTGTTCATGGTAGCCCTTGGGTATTTGATACTGGTTCAGTTGCTATGATTAGTAACTTGAAACAGGAGTTACAAAATGAACAGAGACTAGTTGAGGGCGAGGTGATGATGTGTGTTGGAAGTAATTCCAAGGTTGATAAGATCACCATCGCACACTCCCTTTACCTTCGGGATTAGTTTTAAACCTAAAATAAATGTTATTTGGTGTTTGCATTGAGCATAATATGATTGGATCATGTTTATTGCAATACGGTTATTCATTTAAGTCAAAGAATAATTGTTATTCTGTTTACATGAATAAAACCTTCTGTGGTCATATACCCAAGGTGAATGGTTTATTGAATCTCGATCGTAGTAATACACATATTCATAATATTGATGCCAAAATATGCAAAGTTGATAATGATAGTGCAACATACTAGTGGCACTGCCGTTTAGGTCATATTGGTGTAAAGCGCATGAAGAAACTCCATGCGGATGGACTTTTGGAATCACTTGATTATGAATCATTTGATGCTTGCGAACCATGACTCATGGGCAAGATGACTAAGACTCCGTTCTCCGGAACAATGGAGCGAACCACTGACTTATTGGAAATAATACATAGTAATGTATGCGGTCCGATGAGTGTTGAGGCTCACGGCGGGTATCGTTATTTTCTGACCTTCACAGATGATTTAAGTAGATGTGGGTATATCTACTTAATAAAACACAAGTCTGAAACATTTGAAAAGTTCAAAGAAATTCAGAGTGAAGTTAAGAATCATCATAACAAGAAAATAAAGTTTCTACGATCTGATCGCGGAGGCAAATATTTGAGTTACGAGTTTGGCCTTCATTTAAAAACAATGTGGAATAAGTTTCACAACTCATGCCACCTGGAACACCACGGAGTAATGGTGTGTCCGAACGTCGTAACAGTACTTTATTAGATATGGTACGATCTATGATGTCTCTTGCCGATTTACCACTATCGTTTTGGGGTTATGCATTAGAGACAACTGCATTCACGTTAAATAGGGCACCGTCTAAAAATCCGTTGAGACGACACCATATGAGCTATGTTTTAGCAAGAAACCTAAGCTGTCGTTTCTTAAAGTTTGGGGTTGTGATGCTTATGTGAAAAAGTTATAGCTTGATAACCTCAAACCCAAATCGGAGAAGTGTGTCTTCATAGGATACCCAAAAGAAACTGTTGGGTACACCTTCTATCACAGATCCGAAGGGAAGATCTTTGTTGCTAAGAGTGGATCCTTTCTAGAGAAGGAGTTTCTCTCGAAAGAAGTGAGTGGGAGGAAAGTAGAACTTGATGAGGTAATTGTACCTTCTCTCGAATTGGAAAGTAGCTCATCACTGAAATCAGTTCCAGTGATGCCTACACCAATTAGTGAGGAAGTTAATGATGATGATCATGAAACTTCAAATCAAGTTACTACCGAACCTCGTAGGTCAACCAGAGTGTGTTCCGCACCAGAGTGGTACGGTAATCCTGTTTTGGAAGTCATGTTACTAGACCATGACGAACCTACAAACTATGAGGAAGCGATGATGAGCCCAGATTCCACGAAATGGCTTAAAGCCATGAAATCTGAGATGGGATCCATATATGAGAACAAAGTATGGACTTCGATTAACTTGCCTGATGATCGGTGAGCCATTCAGAATAAATGGATCTTCAAGAAGAAGACCGACGCTGATAGTAGTGTTACTATCTACAAAGCTTGAATTGTCGCAAAAGGTTTTCGACAAGTTCAAGGTGTTGACTACGATGAGATTTTCTCACTCGTATCGATGCTTAAAAGTCTGTCCGAATCATCTTAGCAGTTGCCGCATTTTATGAAATCTAGCAAATGGATATCAAAACTACATTCCTTGTTGGATTTATTAAAGAATAGTTGTATATGATGCAACCATAAGGTTTTGTCAATCCTAAAGGTGCTAACAAAGTGTGCAAGCTCCAGCAATCCATCTATGGACTGGTGCAAGCATCTCAGAGTTGGAATATACGCTTTGATGAGTTGATCAAAGCATATGATTTTATACAGACTTGCGGTGAAGCCTGTATTTACAAGAGAGTGGGAGCACTACAGCCTTTCTGATAAGTATATGTGAATGACATATTTTTGATCGAAAATGATGTAGAATTTTTCTGGAAATCATAAAGGAGTGTTTGAAAGGAGTTTTTCAAAGAAAGACCTCGGTGAAGCCACTTACATATTGAGCATCAAGATCTATAGAGATAGATCAAGACGCTTGACATATTTTTCAATGAGTACATACCTTGACAAGATTTTGAGAAAAAAAGTCCATTTTACTCCCTTAAATAAAATGGGTGGTTCGCATAACCCCCTGAATTTTTTTTCGGTTCAGTTAACCCCCTAATCTATCCCAAACCGTTCAAAAATCATCTCTAGCTGGTTTTTTGAGCTCATTTGCTGACATGGACATAGTCAAGGCGGTATTTGACCAGTGGGGTGTGGGGCCCATTCGTCAATTGAATCCCCACTCTCCTCCTCGACGCCTAGAGAGCATAATCTACGCTTGGTTTATGCCGCCGGCGTTGTAGTTCTTAGCCCGCGTGGCCAACACCTCCCCCTCCCCTTCAATCCATGTCCTAGAGCTTCCCCTCGCTCTGCTATACGTTCCTGCCAAAGGACTTTATCCTAGTCACCCTAAATCACCGGCGACTATGTCTTCTTCCCCGCCTCTGGCATTGACTGTCGCCGCCTCGATCTCTTCCTTCGGTGAGCCCCGCTTCTCCTTCTCTGCTTCCTAAGCACCGTGGTGCTCCTCTGAAGCTGATCGACCCATCAATTTGGAGCTGCGCATCCCTGAGGAGCTCTCCCCGCATGGCCAAGCTCCAGCCCCCGCTGCTGCTATGGGTGGCGCACTGCGCGAGTAGGCTACATAGATGAGGGAGGGAACGGAGAGGCTCCGGAGGAGCAGGGGCTCACCTAGGGGGTGCTGGCACAGGAAGGGGGACTAGAAGTGCTCTGCAGGGACGCCATGGACGCCGAAGGCGGCGACCGGGGCGCAGGCTTGCGGGGAAGGGGTCGCGGGCCTCACCGGGAACCTGTCCAGAAGGTGCGTGAGGTCGTCTCGCGTCAACGAAGGGGTCATGGAGATCGGGGGCGCGCTGGTGATGGCAGATTTTAGCGTGGTGGCTGGCGGCAGTGGTGAGGTAGATGACAATGCCAGGCTCGATTGGGGTTGGCTTGGCACAATGGATTTGGCAGAGTTGAAGAGGGTAACGAGGCAGATGATCCCGACATTTTGGTGTGGCTCTATGCTTCCTCCGGCCACGTGCATGGCGATGGTGGCCATCGACCGAAGCTCGGGCACTCTCGGGGTGGCTGCAGATGTGGGAGAGAAGGCAGAGGAGGGCCCCACTAGTCAACAACGCTTTGACCTCGTCCATGTCAGCAAAACCACCGGTGCAAACCCACCAATGATGATTTTTGAACGGTTTGGGATAGATTAGGGGGTTAAGTGAACCAAAATAATGTTCAGGGGGTTATGTGAACCACTCATTTTCTTCAAGGGAGTAAAATGGACTTTTTTCAGATTTTGAAGTAGTTCAAAATGGAACAGTCAAAGGAGTTCTTGCCTATGTTGCAAGGTGTGAACTTGAGTAAAGACTCAAAACCCGACCATGGCAGAAAATAGAAAGAGAATGAAAAGTCATTCCCTATGCCTCAGCCATAGGTTCTATAAAGTATGCTATGTTGTGTACCAGACCTATTGTGTACCTCACCAAGAGTTTGGCAAGAGGGTACAATAGTGATCCAGGAGTGGATCATTGGACATCGGTCAAAATTATCCTTAGTGGAATAAGGATATGTTTCTCGGTTATGGAGGTGACAAAAAGATTCGTCGTAAAGAGTTACGTCGATGCAAGTTTTGACACCGATCTGGATAACTCTGAGTCTCAATCTGGATACATATTGAAAGTAGGAGCAATTAGCTAGAGTAGCTCCGTGCAGAGCATTGTAGACATAGAAAAATTTGCAAAATACATACGGCTCTGAAGGTGGCAGACTCGTTGACTAAATTTCTCTCACAAGCAAAACATGATCACTCTTTGGGTGTTAATCACATAGCGATGTGAACTAGATTATTGACTCTAGTAAACCCTTTGGATATTAGTCACATGGAGATGTGAACTAATCACATAAAGATGTGAACTATTGGTGTTGAATCACATGGCGATGTGAACTAGATTATTGACTCTAGTGCAAGTGGGAGACTGAAGGAATTATGCCCTAGAGGCAATAATAAAGTTGTTGTTTATATTTCCTTATATCATGATAATTTTTTATTATTCATGCTAGAATTGTATTAACCGGAAACTTAGTACATGTGTGAATACATAGAAAAAACATAGTGTCCCTAGTATGCCTCTACTTGACTAGCTCGTTAATCAAAGATGGTTATGTTTCCTGACCATAGACATGTGTTGTCATTTGATGAATGGGATCACATCATTAGAGAATGATGTGATGGACAAGACCCATCCGTTAGCTTAGCATAATGATCGTTTAGTTTATTGCTATTGCTTTCTTCATGACTTATACATGTTCCTATGACTATGAGATATGCAACTCCAGAATACCGGAGGAACACCTTGTGTCCTATCAAACGTCACAACGTAACTGGGTGATTATAAAGATGCTCTACAGGTGTCTCTGATGGTGTTTGTTGAGTTGGCATAGATCGAGATTAGGATTTGTCACTCTGATTGTCGAAGAGGTATGTCTGAGCCCTCTCGGTAATGCACATCACTATAAGCCTTGCAAGCAATGTGACTAATGAGTTAGTTGCAGGAAGATGCATTACGGAACGAGTAAAGAGACTTGCCGGTAACGAGATTGAACTAGGTATGATGATACCGACGATCGAATCTCGGGCAAGTAACATGCCGATGACAAAGGAAACAACGTATGTTGTTATGCGGTTTGACCGATGAAGATCTTTGTAGAATATGTAGGAACCAATATGAGCATCCAGGTTCCGCTACTGGTTATTGACCGGAGATGTGTCTCGGTCATGTCTACATAGTTCTCGAACCCGTAGGGTCCGCACGCTTAACCTTTGATGACGATTTGTATTATGAGTTATGTGATTTGATGACCAAAGTTTGTTCGGAGTCCCGGATGAGATCACGGACATGACGAGGAGTCTCGAAATGGTCGAGACGTAAAGATCGATATATTGGAAGGCTATATTCGGACATCGGAAAGGTTCCTAGTGTTCAGGTATTTTTCGGAGTACCGGAGAGTTACGGGAATTCGCCGAGGGAAGTAGTGGGCCTTAATGGGCCATACGGGAAAGGAAAGAAGGACCTCAAGGGTTGGCCGCGTGCCCTCCCATGGCAAGTCCGAATTGGACAAGGGAGGGGGCGGCGCCCCCTCTCTTTCCTTCTCCCTCTCCTACTCCTTCCCCTTCTCCCCTCTTGAAAAAGGAAGGGGCCTCCAACTAGGATTGGGAATCATAGTTGGACTCCCCCTATAGGCGCGCCCCTCCTAGGCCGGCCTCCTCTTTCCCCCTCTCATTTATATACGTGGGTAGGGGGCATCCCAAAGGCACTCCAAGATTTGTCTTAGCCGTGTGCGGTGCCCTCCTTCATAGTTTTCCACCTCGGTCATATTGTCGTAGTGCTTAAGCGATGCCCTGCGTCGGTAACTTCATCATCACCGTCATCACGCCGTCGTGCTGATGAAACTCTCCCTCGGCCTCAGCTGGATCTAGAGTTCGAGGGACGTCACCGAGCTGAACGTGTGCAGATCGCGGAGGTGTCGTGCGTTCGGTACTTGATCGGTTGGATCGCGAAGACGTTCGACTACATCAACCACGTTACTTAACGCTTCCGCTTTCGGTCTATGAGGGTACGTAGACATACTCTCCCTTTTTATTGCTATACATCTCCTAGATAGATCTTGCATGTTCGTAGGAAAATTTTAAAATACTGCGTTCCCAACAGCAAGTAGCAAGGAGAACAGTCATGGGAGGCTCTCTTTATTCTCCTAGTGCACCCCTGGCCACCTATATAGATGGCTGCAAGGCTTGGGTCGACCAACCCTTGGAGGAGTCCCTCCTCCTTGCGTCAAACAGCCCTAGTACAACTAGGACTCCCTTCCGTTGATGTTGTTACTACTGTTAATGTCACTGAGAACAGACTTCTCCTCTACACCATTGCACCTACAATGCAAGAGTTCTAGGAAAAGAAGAAGAAGAAGGTACTTGAAGAATGTACAACCAAGAAGAACAAAGTGAGGGCTAAGTCCTAACACAACAGATCACGAGCTAGGTCTCATCTTACTCTCCGCCCCCACGTCGCCCACCCTGGCGACACGGGGGAAACCGCACCCACCGCCGCCGGTCAAACCCCCCTCCACCCGCCGCCGCCACGCCGCCGCCGGAGGGCCGGCCGGCAAAGCCGCGCCGCGCGCCGAGATGGCGGCGGCGGGGCGAATCCGTTCCTCCCCCAACCTCCACCCCGTTCCCCGCCCCCAGATCCGCCCCGCTGTAGGACGCCACCTTCGCCTAGATCCGCCACTGCCGCTGCGCCACCGCCGGGGGGGGGGGGGCGGCCAGCTTGGTCGCGCCGCGCCTCGGGAGGACAGCGGTGGGACGGATCCGCCCCTGCGCGCGCATCCCCCTTCCCCTAATGCCCCGCGTGGCACCCCCTTCCCAGCTGCTGCACTCTGCCGGTCCGACGATGGCCGCTGTGTGCCAGCCTTGGCCACAGGGTGCCGTCCCCAGCAGTTCTCCCCCCCCCCTCTGTGTGTGGCCCAGCCCTGCTGGTGGTGCTGCCCTTGGACTGGGCACAGGATCTGTGGCCGGTCGCATGGGTGTCCGCGGCATGCCTTCCTGCTGGCGGGCCCCTCGCCGCCGGCGGCTCGTCCTCTCCCTTGAGCCATGGAGACGGCTTTTACGGTGGCAACGAGTATACAGTGCTAGTGGTGGTCTTGAAGCCCTCAAGGCGGGTGTTTGCTGGCGCTGCTCCGGCCCCGACGACCTTGGACCCGCGTCCCTTTCGGTGTCCATGGCTGCCGGCGTCCTCTGCCGGGCGGCTCCGGCCTCGGCGACCTAGCAGCTGCGTTCCTTCCAGCTTGCCTAGTCCCCCATGTCCCGACGACTATGGCCATGGTAGCCAGGATCTGCGTCCCTCCAGTCCTTGCTTGTCGGTGTTGCCGATCGCCGTCGCCCCACCCCCTTGTGGCTTGCTTCATGCCCGCCCTACCTTGTATGCCTAAAAGCCCCCGCTTTTGCCAGATCCAATGTTCGTGGCTTCGGAGGCGGTGCCACCCTTCGACAGCAGTTGCAGCCCCGCCAACCCCCTTCCGACATGGTGATTCCGACCGGCGTTGGCATCCTCATCTTTGTTTCCAGAGACGGTGGCTATGGGATTGCTCAGCCTCAGGCCAGGGAGAAATCCCTGCTCGGCTTGCCGATGCTGGCAGCGGTGGCGTCTGCGAACGTCGTTTTCCTTCTTGGAGGCGTTGTTAAGGCCCTCGGCTGCGCCCCTCTTCGAGCTCAGGGGAAACCCTAGGTCCGGTTCCTCCGGATCAGATGGTGACGGCGTCTCGACGTCGTCCTCCTTCTTGAAGGCGCCATCTTGCTCGCTCGAGGTGTCCCCGGTTTTGGTTCCCGAGATGTTGATGGTCGAGTTGGTTTGACGTTGCCACTCTTGGTTCAGGTTTGGTAGGTTTAGCTGTGTTGTATCCTCTCTTCGGGTCAAGCATCACTTTTCTTTCTGCTCCGGTCACCATGTTCACGCCTCCTGCGTTTGTGTCATGTGTTGTACTCCTATCTATACTCATTCTATTTTCTTCTATCAATGCAATGATACGCAAGCTTTGCGTATTCGAGAAAAAAAAGAACAAAGTGAATGGGCTTTCCACAACATTACTGCTTTACTACAAGCTTATTGCACCATCTGTTTATCGAAATATATGTACCCTCAAAACCAGTCCCACGGAAATAGGTATATTGCTTTCCATTTACGATCCATTATAGATATTTCCGGAGGGATATACGAGAGGAAATAGATGATAGACACAAACAAGTTCCCAAATCCTGGAGCGGGACAATGGGCGTGCCCCGGCCCTGCATGTCACAAACTCCTGCCTACATAAAGCTCCTAGTTCAGGCATCAGCACTCATAGTTGTGATTCAGACTTGGGTCATGTTGCAATTCAAAGCAGAGAGGAGATTAATCTCCCCGGGGTGGTGAGTCGCTTAAGTGGTGGAAAAATCAGCATTGCATTTCACCGCTTCTGAGATCACGTGGTGAAGGCTAAAATATTTCTCGGTGTTTTTTTTTCCTGAACTTTTCAATGTTGTATTGGTCCTCTAATACTAAGATGAGGTATATATAGAGTACAAGTGTGAGAGAAAGACACTTGGGGTAGAGGCAAGTCATAGATAATTTTATACTTACTCAGTTCGATTGATTTTATGTTCTTCATCGCTTCCTACCTTTTCTCCTTCCTCTACCCCACGCATCTCGTGCGGAGGCATTGTGTTTATCGCGGCAATTCATACCTGCACTTTGCGCCCTCGGGATTAAGAAGACAAAGTAAAGCGTCTTGAATTGTTCGTTACTGCTGATTACTGAAAAGTATTACTCCCTTTAATTCAAATTAATTGACAAGATTTGGTACACCATTAGTACAAAGTTGTACTAAAGCCCCATCAATTAATTTGGATCAGAGGGAGTACCTCTGTTAGGAACAGAGGGTGTACTTTGTAGTATTAGGTTGGACATAGCGCACTCTGATGAATTGGATATGTAAATAAGTATAGTTCTAGATGGATTTGATATGTAAATAAGTATAGTTCTAGATGGATTTGATATGTATTTCCATACAAACTTCAAAATACTAATCCTGCCAGAGACATCCTGAATTACAATAGCTTTGATAGTTACCATCCACATAGTCCAGATCTATTCCTTCTTCGCAACATTCACGACACAATTACGCAAACTCGACATAAGGTTCAGACAAAGAGAAACAGAAGCGAACCAAATAATTACTCCGCGGTCTTCTTAGTCACCTCGACAAACCAGACACGAATCGGGGAAAAATGGGCGTTTTCACCGCAGCTCAGGTGGCAAAACATCCAGTAAAACCCCAGTTTACTTCTTCGCCTTGCTCACGAGTCTCTGCCCCCCACGGTTTTGCCAAGCACCCTTCACAGGCCACCTCGGCTCCTGCAAAGGTCCATCGGCTGCTCCACACCCTTCTCTCAACGGCGCTCTAGAGCCTCCCACCTGCGACTGAAGCTTGCTGGCAGCACTCAGGAGCTTATCTTCTAACAAATCCTGTGCAGCAGCAGGAAGTTTCCCCTTCCCCTTATTTTTCCGGGTGCTTTCTTTCGAGCAAACAGCTCCACCGCCACCGTTTCCTTGGAGGCTTGTAAGGCGCAAATTCGCGTAGTAGGCATCAGCAAGCTCCTTCTGCTTTTGAGGATCAGGCAGCAACCTGGACATTTCAAGAACGAGGTGCGACAGACCAAATTGTTCGACATATGAAAGGTACTTTGAAGCATTGATAACGCCTTGACGGTACTCCCCAGAGATCTCTTTGAACATCGAGTACCTGTCCCGGTCCATTCCTAATGCAGCCTGCATTCTTTCAACCAATGAATTATTCGCTGCACGAACATCATCCACAGAGCACAACACCTGGCGGCTCACAGGTGTTTCTTGCCTTCCATTTCCTGCAGAAGTCAGACTCAGCGATCCACTAACGTGAGGACTTGTGTTGGGTGTAGGCCAACTTGGGGAGTGACTTGAACCAGAAGGGATCAAATCAGTATTTTTAAGGGACCAATGCTGAGCAGAATGGTGTGTATTCACAATTCCGTTGCTTTGTTGTCGGAGCCCAAATGCATGAGTGTTCTCAGCTACCTTTCGTACCCCCTGCTCTGTTGACGCAGCAGTTCTGTTATTACTGCCTGATAAAGGAGGGAATTCCAAATCCATTGCGCGTGCAGCAGTCCGTGAGCTCCGACTGGCAAATGGTGTATACCCTGATTGCCCTGATATGGGAGGGGATGGAGCTTCTTGAAAACAGGAACCTATTCTTGCATCAGGAACCTCCTGGCGGGAGAGGGGAGGAAAGTGTGGTTGCTGCCAAACACGGTTCATCCCAGAGCTTTGGCCTGCTTGTGATGAGTGCCCAGAACTAGATCGCAAGGGAGACACAACAGCAGCAACTTGATTTCCTGAGCCACGGCCCATATTTGCAATGCCATTCTGAACAGACAGCAAGGTATTGTCAACAGAACCATTGGGGAGGCAAGCGTTGTGCCTTCTACCTCTGCCATTACTCTGCTCTAGCTCGCTCCGGTCTCTAGAACTGGTTGGTGTCTGTCAATGAAGGGCAAAGTAAAATAGATCAGCTTACCGCGCCATTTTTATTATCAATATGTATATGCTAGCATGTCAATAGTTGGCTTAACACAAGAGATGGAAATAAGGCAGATTCGTTTGTACACCTGGAGAGCAGAATTCTTCTGTGCATGAGGCATGCGCTTCCTATGCTCCACAGCATTGTGCCTCTGGAGGGAACAAGAAAAGAAAAGATGTAATATCAGTAAAGGATAACCAGTTATCATGCACTAATCTAGTGACATGTCCAGGGAATATGATTTAACAATATATCATTTGTGTTTGACTTGCCTTAAGCTCTGCTTCACTTTGGAAGACAATGAACTTCTTCTCCAAGCACTCTCTGTCCTCGCAGAAGAAATGGTCTCTTCGGAAATGCATCTAAAGGGGCACATGCACCATGTTAGGTTCTAACATGAAATTTACCACAATTTTGACTTGGAATTCTGTAGCAACTTGTTATTCCAATTTAATACAAGTCTACCACTAAATTCTGTACCATAGGATTGATATGCAGTAAAAATCTTGTGTGGGAATGGCATGCATAGGCACCGAAAATGGAGACCATGCTATATCCACATCAAGGATAATATCTAGCAGGCACAGCTCCAGTTGGAAGAGATAGACAACATGCTATGGTCTCGCTTAACTGCTACGGACATGACCTTCAACTGCGGAAGTGATGTGACATCAACTTAATCAATATACTCATTACAGTGTTCCGAAAGGCGGCTGCACCCTACCAAAATTTTGGTCATGACCCAATGATTGGTCTTTGTTTGGATGGTTGCCAATTATTTGGCATGCCAATGAACTCTAGCCAACTCTAGTTCATTTTTCTTGCCAATGTTAGCCAAATCATTGGCAACCAAAACCTCAACCAAAATTTTGGCTAGCCAATGCTTTGGTGGGGCAACCTTGGGCATAAACCAAACACACCCCTGCATTCTAGGGCACACCCTCTTGCCTAGGCAGCCGCCTAATCAGCGACTAGGCACTGGTCTGCTTCCTGATTAGTGCCTAGCACCTTGTGAATGTACATTGATGGTCCAAACATAAGGCATACTTAACAAATATAGAGTCGGAGATTAAAAATGGGTAAAATGTACAATTCTATTCAAATAACCTAGTTGGGCAAGGATAGTAACTTATATCTTATCTAAACAATATTTGGTATCCACTACAATATCTCTGTAGTACAAATTTGCCCATAGATGCAATGTTTACATGTATTTATGTTGGTTTGACTGCCTAAAATTAAGGAGAGGATTCCTTATTCGGCCCTTTCTTAAAATTTGCGTCCCTATTTGGCCCAAAACAATTTTTCTTCCCTATTTGTCACTAAATATATAATTTGTTCCCTATGTGACACTTTCATCTATTTTTGGCAACTAAAGGTGTTAACTGCAATGTGAAAAGACAATCTGCCCCTCGTGTTATAGATGGCTTAAAAAAAAGAGCGTTCATTTCTTCAGCCTGGCGGAACAACCCAGCCAAGACATTGCCGTGGAGCTATAACAGGCTTTAAAAATTCGTATCTCACTTTAAAATTCAACGCATGTTACCTCACAAGCTTGCAACGGCCTCGCGTGAAGATGACAAGTTCTAGTACTGCAAATATAAACACGGCGTCCATTCAGATGCATGCACAAACGGACTTTAGGAGCACCGTACCATTTTTGCTGCATATACGTACGCACTGTCAGACTCATGAGTGCATGACGGGGTGCAACTCTCCTTGTGCCTGATGCACGCGAATGCAACATATGCACCACAGCACCAGCGGCGGTCTGTAGGAGTTAATCACAATTTACACAACTAAAAAAAAGCTACTGCAGTACAAATCCTAATTTTTTTGTGACTCTTAATGAATTAATTTGAGTTAGTCTGAGTTGATGTCGGTCTGTATGTTCCATTAGCTTTCACTTTTGGCTCTCGTCTGGCTGGCACCAATAAATCGGCTCAGTGAAATAAATGAACGCTCTTTTTCTCAGCCTAGTATAATACCAGGGGTAGAATGGTCTTTTCATGTCTCGTTAGGGGCCAAAGTAGTCAGAAGTGTCACATAAGGAACAAATTTAACATTTGGTGTCAAATAGGGAGGAATAAACTTTATTGGGCCAAATAGGGGAGCAAAATTTAAGAAAGGGCCAAATAAGGAATTCTCTCAAAATTAAGATAGCACTCTGACTTTAGTATAACTATGCCAACTTGATATGACATACCTCTAAGTCATCATAGTTCCTGAAATAATCATCCTGCCCACCGTGCTGCCTGTAAACAACCATGAAGTCAGAGACAGCATAACTTTGTACTTATGCCCCAACAAATAAAATAACGGTTGCGGAGCACCTCTGACATATGTGACAAGAATAATGTTCTCTTGTCAAATGTGTATCTAGCTCAGTCTCTCCATAAAATGGGCTTCTACAAAACTTGCACATCGGGTGCCCTGCAAAACCCCTGCGCTCAACTTCCGAGCCATCCACCTCTGAATCACCGGTTTTTATGTGCTGATTTAATTGAGGCCTTGTATAAAGTTTCTGCTCGCAAATAAATACCTGCTCAAGACAACAATAGTACAGGAATTTATTATAAAAAACAAATATTGTGGAACACATGAAATATTCATTACACGGGCTACAAGCCAAGTATGCAATCATGATAAGCAGGATGTACCTTCATAACTAATTTGCCCTGCTGGTAAAAAGAAATCAGTAGGAATTTGCAGCATGCCAAACATTAAATCATTATGCACCAGGTTGAAAAATATGGTTCAACTATGTTAATTTGGGTGTTCTCCTAACTATTTTAAGCATGTACTCCCTCCGTTTCTAAATATAAGTCTTTTTAGAAATTTCAATACAGACTACATACGGATGTATAGAGACATGTTTTAGAGTGTAGATTCACTCATTTTTCTATGTATGTAGTCTGTATTGGAATCTCTAGAAGGACTTATATTTAGGAACGGCGGGAGTAGATGTGAACTGCAAGAGAATGGAAATACTAATTTGCGCACACAAATCTTGTGAACTATTTAACCATTGTTTGTTCACATCCGATGTAATAAACTTGAATGTTGGAGTGAAAAGAAGTGATGGAACAGGTTAGATATTTTTATCTACTTTTAGGAAGAATACATACATTTTTGCTATGGTCTAAATGAGAGAATTACATGATATATCATCCACTGGTGGATAAAAACAAGGGATGACACGTGTTCAGTTGGTATGGAGAGTAATGGGCTAGCAAAAAATAATACAATCAACACTCAGGAAATAATACTTCCATTGCTACATGTAGATGACAACAACAGCAACAAAAATATGGCAAAACACTACTAGTTTGTAACTGATACTAATAGCATCATACAACAACATGACCTAAGAACTATCATGTCAACAGAAGAAAAAATCAAGTCTTAATGGGTTAGTAACTGGTATTGAGCACTGCACAACTAAATGCAAGGATGAATTGACCACGCCGCACCAAGTTATATATGTCTAGTGTTGCACGAAGCTATTGGTATTACCAGCAAGCATTTCATCACGTTAGAAAATAGGATTAAAGCAGTTAACAAGGACAAGCAGGCCATCAATTGCATCACCTTCCTCCCATCCAAGCAGAGGTCGCACATGTACAAGCAATGCTTGTTGGACAGATGGGCTTTGAGCTGCTCGATGGTCTCGAACTTGATCTTGTGTTTCGCCTTGGACGACTTACTGCCCTTCTTCCCCTTGTTACCACTGCTTTCGCAGACGGTGCAGGAGATCCGGCAAATCGCCCTTACCATCCTGTAATGGTCAGCGTCGTCGAACCACACCTGCGTGGCCTCGTGGTACCAGTAGTCCCCGGTCTTCCCCTCGCCGGCCGCGGCCGGCAGCGCCGAGAGATCGCCGATCGCCTTGGTGCGGTCCCCCATTTCCTGGGCAGCGAGAAGCCATCCATGAGGGCGGAATTCGAAATTTGAGACGTGCGCGGCGCGGGGGCGGCGCGTGGGGCGAGAGGGGTTGGGGGCGGGCAGGGGAAAAGCGCTGATGAAATTGATGTAGCAACTTGAGAGGTGGTGCTGACCTTGGTGGCGAAGACGGCGGGGCAGTGGGTCATGCAGAGGCAGCAGCGCTGGTCGCGGAGGACGAAGCGGAGGCGGGTGACGCAGGCGGAGCAGACCTCGCGGTGGCCGCAGGCGCCGTAGGCCACCCATTCGAGCCGCTCCGCGCAGACGGCGCAGGCGTCGTCCATGTCGAGCTCCACGGCGGAGGGGGGCGCCGGCGGCGGGGGAGCTGGCCTGGGTGGCGGGGGAGGAATCTGCTGGTTGGAGAAGCGGGGGCAAACGGAGGGAAGGGGAGGGGAGGGGGGAGGAGGGGTCCGGTCGAGCGCACGACGCCACAATGTCGGAGTTGGTGGGGAGCCCTGCACAGTACGGTAACTGCTGGTGCTGGAGCGGGGGAAGTGTGTGTTGTTTCGATTGGGATTTTCCCTTGAAATAGCCAAACTGATTAGGATCTTTCCCTTGTGTACTTATAGAATTTATTTAAAAATATTACATCAATGTTATTATAAATTAAATGAGATAAAGATACCGAGAGAGACATATCTAAAAAATCTCGGCATAAACTATGTCAATCCAATGACCTATATTTCTTCAATTTTAGCATGCAATTATTTAGCAAAAAAATAAAAAATTAGCATGCAATTAATATCGTACCAAATATTAAGATCTACATTATACGCATAATCAATGTGTTATTATATCCTATTTAATATCAATGCCAATATTTTTCTAATATCAACGTGCATTACATGTATGTATTCACTATAGTATTTGAAAAGAGAAAAATTGATTAGGTTTTGTGTTATTTTTTTTATTTTGTGAGCAAACTTTCGATCTGTTCATCATGCCATGGCAGTACAAAAGAATACATAAATAATAAAAATTATATCTATGCCCGTAGACAACCAAGCGACGACTATAAGCACTCGAGTGAGCCGAATGTGTGTCGCTGTCATCGCCCCTCCCTCATCGAAGCCTGGCCAAACTTGTTGTAATAGAAAGTTGAAAGGTCGTCGTGTTAAGGCCCCGCGGGGCCTACACCAGAGCAGCAGTTGTCGCCCATGAAGAGAAGTGCAAATTAAAAGGATCCAACAAGTAGGCACACAAACCGAAGACGAACTAAGACTTCAAGGAGATCCACCAAAGACCAACACCGATCGAATCTCGCAAAATCCGTTGGAGACACATCTCCACGCGCCCTCCGACGGCACTAGACGCATCATTGAAACAAGGACTAGGCAGGGAGAACATTATTCCAACTTTAGAGAGCAATTATCGTCTCTTTTTCCGAGCGGAACACAAACCCTAAAAAAATTCACAAAAACACATAAAAATAAAAAGCAAGATCCCTCATGCCGGCAAGGACCGGGTCCACCACGCCTCCATAAGGCCACCAGATAAAAGGCGGACCGGCGGGAGGCAGAGAAACCCTAAGCCTTTTTTTTCCTTGGAGAGAAGACGGTGGCAGCTGCGTCTAAACGGTTATGCTTTAGGTTGAATATTTTTTGTGAGGGTGACGTGGCTTATATGCAGAGGACGTTCTGTTGTTACACTTCTCATCTGTGTTGCTAGACATACATAAATACATGACTAAAAACGAGATTTAGTTAGCTGTGCCTGGTTTGCAAAGTCTCATGTACATTCATGTTTTTTCATGCACTGTGCCTGGTTTGCAAAGTCTCATGTACATTCATGTTTTTTCATGCACAGTAGTAGTGAGCTATCATGAAGAAAGAAAAATGGACAAGCGGTATAATCATCTGTCGAACTTATTTTACGTCAAAAAAACAAGCCAAGCTGAATTACTGAACTCACAAAGGCAATAGCGTATTGTTGCTCCAGAGTAATTTAATTGCCATGCCGTTTATTTGTAGGGCACGTGCAAACTGTCAAACTCTATTCTCCTCTTATTTAATGGATGAGCCAAATCTTTTGCCTCTGTTTCAAAAAAAAAGGCAATGGCCGAAATTACTTCATCAGGGAACTAGAATAGTAACCTCGGCATGGAGATTTTCGATTTTATATATCTATCTGAATCATAGCTTACACAACTTATTAAACAAAATAAGTTCCACTCGGTCGACCAAACAATCAGCTCAAAACCCTAACTGAGTCAGGGCCCTGGCATATCTGCCAGGTAATGTACATGGAACAACATTGATTTGGCAGGTCAGTAACGGGATGACTCTTGTAACCCAGGAGCTACTCATATATCCAATGCAAAATTTAACAGACAATCACTTGGGATTGTCAACAATGCACTGAAAGCAAAAGGGATTCTTCGAAATTTGTCATAGTCTTAATCTGCTGCCATGAACGGGTCGACATCACCAAGATCGGCAATGAGCGGCTCCATGTCTTCCAACTCGCCTTCTTGTGAGAAATACGTAGGGAACGGCAGCAAAGCTCTGTCAGGTTTCTTGTAAATAGAGTCCTTGACGAAAAGAAAGCTGCCTTGAGGACCAGGAACCTGCAAAGTTCACAAGAGAATGCATAACACACATATCACAACATAAACACTTTAGCTAAGAGACGTACTGCAAAGTGGAGATGAACTTACCTGGCCTTTCAGATACAGTAAGTTCCTGGCAGGGTCAATTTGGTAAACCCATACATTTTTCACTGTGCGTTGAACACCACCCATGCGCCCAGGCATTTTCCTGTTTTTGAAAACCTGCAACATTGTTACAGCTGTTAGCCTATATGGAGTATTACCGGCTGCAGTGTTGTTTTTAGGACACACCAACAGCTTCAAATAGTGCATTCCTACCCAAAAACTAGACTTATAAATGCCAATTCACATTCAGAAGTGCATCTGTTTGTGCTTCTTTAAAGCGGCCTCACTGGTAGCTCACACCTTAGGAAACTTGAAACGTTCAATAATGTTCATTTCTTGGTGATAATTTAAAGTGGCCTCACTGGTCACTTCCACCTGAGGAAACTCGAAAAGTTCCACAATGTTGCAGATAATACATGGAAAGGATTAAGAAAAATAGCTTTTATCGACGGGTTCTACCTTGAGAATGCTATATTTTACTATAAAAACAATCAAGTTCCATGGATTTTCTTTTATTTTGCTCTATATATTTACAAATTCACTCACTAACATCTGTCAGGAGTCAAATCCATTTGGCCATACATGTAAGTAGCTACATTGTTGCTATTGGCACGTATTGTGAGATGGCCGACAGATGGCATATGTGAGCACAGGCCAGTTTGACAAGTATCAAGTAAAATTAGCACCCTTATTGTCTCTATCCAGATTCCGATTGACTTAGGAAGAAAAATAATATGTTCACTAGAAACAAAACCCCAAGGACCTAAACCCTAAAGCCCTAACTACCTTTGTCGCTGATGCATGCGTATTACCGACACCCCTTTTAAGCTTTGAGATTTAACTCCATCAGGATGTAAAAACTTGATTGAGCGAATTTCAAGTCATTGTAGGCCACAAGGGTAAAAGCAAAGTGTGCATATTCTTTTCCGTGAGAAGCATTATTTTGTGGGTCTTATACATCATACATGTACATCCAGTGAAGCCATCAATAAGGCCTCCTTTGGTCCATAGGATAAGAATACCATAGTAGGAATAGAAAAAACATAGGAAGTGAGGTGGCATGCATCTCAATTCCTATAGCAAAAGAGATGTCACTTGATTCATAGGAAAGGAATTTTTCTATTGGGTCTAGGCCCATGTTTTTTTTCCTTTGAAATGTGAAGGATTGGTTCCTATCCTACATAGGAATATGAATTCATTCCTACAAACCAAAGGGCTCCAAACGATTTTTTCCAACAAAATTCCTACAAACCAAAGAAGGCCTAAGATCAGAATAACAGCATACACTACAATCTTAGGGAGACACAATCATTGTTTTGGGCACATACACTGATACATATAAGATTAAACCTTATATGATACTCCCTGAGTAGACACTAAAAAAGATAGAAGATGCAAATCCACATAATATTATGCAGTTATGCACAACACACAAGGCAGTCCTATGATTACTCACTAATTAGAAGTATAAAACAGCACTGCTACTAATTACTGAAGAGGTCTTATCAATCCTAATCATTTTACATATTAGAAATAAACTGGAAAATAAATACAACATCCAAGAATAGTCATGCCAAGAGGGTGCATAACTTCCAGCAGAAGTCCAATGCTGCGTGTTCTAATGGCTACTATGTCTCTTTTCAGAGGAGAGATGTATACGAATTGTTCAGTGCGTGGACTTGTGAGTTTATAACATACCCTGCCAGGAGCATCCCTTTGACCTGTAGAACCGATGCTGCGATGTGATAAAGAAGCACCATGTGATGCAGGCATCCCACTAAAACCATGTCTTTTCATGCCACCCTACAAGAGTAGAAAATATAATGTTATATAATTGATGTACAGTGTTACATTGACATATTTCAGTAATTGGTTTGTTCTAAAAGAGGAAAGCACTAGTATCTTAAGTGTAGCAGCAAAAGTTAAGTTGTAATATTATGAGAATATATATATACTTGATTGTATTGGCGACGTGAAATTAAGTTGGAACATTGAAAATCATCCACAACTTAGATTAACATCTCCAAACTAACATTATACCAGTGTTCATTGATTATGAGTCAGAGTGACTAGTCGCTAGACTACTCTATGAGTCGCATTCTGGGTGTCGACTAGAAATCTCGTGTAGACTAGTTCGCCGAGTCGAGCAGTCGAAGGACTAGTCGTGCACCTTGAGTCGTTCGACAAAAAAAAAGGGGATTGGGAGGGGATAAGTGAGCGAGCCGCCCAGCCCGCAGCCCATGGGAGGGAAAATTTCGCCCGCTAAGTTTCCAGCCCGCTCTGAGTCGCCTCGCCTGGGAGTCTGGAAGGAGGCGCCGCCAGCACCCATTGTCCCACTGGTGCTGGCACCCACCACCGCCCATCCACCCCTGCTTGCTTCAGTTTCAAGATCCTTCGGTCTGAACTGCAATGTCTACGCTGCCGGCGATACCTCAAGTAGTGTGTTCAGCAGCAGCTGCAGCTCAAGCGGATGAGCAATACAATCCATCGAAGGATCCTGCAAGAAGCCAACTAGGAGCAAGGATCCAGAATGGAAATATGCTTATTGGCCTGATATGCAGGACAAATTGACGCTCCAATGCACTTTGTATAGTATATACTCCCTCCGTCCCGAATTACTTGTCTTACATTTGTCTAGATACGGATGTAGCTAGACACGTTTTAGTGTTAGAAATATCCGTATCTAGACCAATCTAAGACAAGTAATTTGGGACGGAAGTAATATTACATACTAATACTAGGTTTTAGTAATTGATTACTGCAAGTTGCTACAGTACCATGTCAGACTAGCCCAGCAGTAATCTAGACTAGTCATGATTAGTCTATGAGTCTCAACCTTTGAACGACTCGTCGACTCGTAAACGTTGCTAGTGTTACATTTAAAAGAAACTTAAAACAATTTTTATCAATTAAGTTGATCTCACATATAACCACATTGCACTTTTAATTACCAGCAATCAATATTTGTATTTATCTATGTTTTTAAAAATCATTGGCAATGACTCGATTGTCAGAGAGTCAGCAGGGAAAGCAAACATTGAGGTTTTTGGAACAAGGCTGCTTCCTAAAATCAAGGGATAGCTAGGACCCTAGGATGTACAGACAACATTTTGTAGCAGATGCACACAATTTTAATTGTCTATTTTTGAGCTAACTGAAGGAAGAGGTGTTACGGAAGGAAACCAACAATTTAATGATGTCGTGTTCAAATAAAATGGTAAACATGGTGATTTGTCAGCAAGTGCAAAACCCATTTTACGCGGTAGACAAAAATACATACCGCAAAACCTTTTCCCTTTGTGATTCCAATGACATCCACAAATTGCCCGGGTACAAAATGACGAACCGAGATGGTTGTCCCAACAGGAAGAAGTGCATCCTCAGTAACAGGAAACTCCTTTAATTTTCTCTTAAGAAGGACTCCTTGTGATCTAAAGTGGCCCACTTCAGGCTTTGTTAGATGCTTTTCCTTCTTTTGGCCTGCTCCGAGCTAAAAAAATACCAGGAAAGACTTTCAGAAGTTAGCGAAAATTTGCACTATAAAAGTGGTAACAACAAAACCTGAAGAGCATAAGTGCTACAAACTAAACATATATACTTGCATTTAGATCAACAAAATACAGAACCAAGATGGAATGTTTATATTGCACTAATGTGTCTAAATTATCCATTCTGGGGCAGGTAGTCATCTGCAATACAGCAACTGGCATGAACTTAGCGCTAACAAAACTCGATGGTTATACCTCAAGCATATTTCTAGTTGTTACTACTCCCTCCGGTCCTTTTTACTCTGCACATTGGTTTTGCCGAAAGTCAAACTTTGCTAAGTTTGACCAAATTTATATTAAAAATTATTAACATCTATAATATTTAATAAATATAATATGAAAATATATTCCAAGATGAATCTAATGATATTGGTGTTGTTATGTGAATGTCTATAATTTTTTATATAGACTTGGTCAAAGTTGGATGAGATTGACTTCAGACAAACCTAATATGCAAAGTAAAAAGGACCGGAGGGAGTACAAATTTAGGAGATGACAAAACCTTGGCAGCACAATTAAAACAGCCTGATTTGATCAGACAACCTAATACACCCAATATCATGTTTGTAGAGAATGGTAAGAAAACGTGAAGCAGGCTAGGTGTTCTCTTTTCTAAATCATAATTCCCAGCTTGGAGAGACGTGGGAAGAAAATCGCTATTACATGAGTTTGGTTACAAACATAAATTAAACATAGCTACCTTCGGCAGCTAGTCTGAACGCTAATGATCTAGTCATGTAGTGAGTTACCAATAAGTCATCGAAGAGCAGTTACAATTCTACAAAAAATATTTTACAACATCTCACGTCTAGATCGAACCTTAATCACATGGGAGGCCAAAACTTTAGACCTAAAGGCACAAAACACTCAAATTGCTTTGAGTCTTAACAGATGGGTAAAAACTAGCACTACTTTTATGGGTCTAATTCCTTAAGATTTCACAGAATCAAGTTCCAATACTTATTTTCTCAGTGGAACACCAATAGGAGTACTTATTTTGTCAGTGAAAGCGTGAAACAATGCAGCAGTTTGTGATCCCTGTCATATACAAAGTTTGGTACAAAGATGAGAAATTTGCAGCACCTGCAGCGCGTAGAACCCCTCCTTCTCGGCGGTCTTGACCTGGCAGACGACATTGTCGTCCACCCAGAGGACGGTGATGGGAACTTTGGCCCCCCACTTGTCCCACATCGCCGACATGCCGCACTTCACGCCGATCACGCCGGTCCGCCGGGAGTCCGGGCCCATAACACCAGGACGCGCCTCTATGATCCGGCCTCCGCCCTCGCCGCCGGCGCTGGCATCGTCGTCGTCGGGATGGGAGACGAGAGGCTCCGCGGAGAAGAGGCGGCAAGGGGGGAGGCGGGGCCCGGCGAGGGAGAGGTGGCGGAGGCGCGCGAGAAGGCCTCTCGAGGCGGCCGCCATGGCGGTGGCGGCGGCGGCGGCGGCGTTGGCGTTGGTTGTGCGCTGGAGATGGGACCCGCGGCGGGATGGGTGGGGGTTTACGCGGCGGCGAGGTGGGTAGGGTTTAGTGAAGTGGGGAGATCGGGGGGAATGGCCCAGATGGGGAGGAGCACGCACATGGCCACACTTGTAACTGGGCCTCTGCCTCCATTTTCTTCTTTCAGCGATGCCTTGTAAAAAAAAATCTCAAATACGCATGAGTGTGTATACTTTACACTTAGGGTATGTTTGGGACTGCTCCGCTTCATGAAAATTGATTTCACTCCACTAAATTCACTTTAAAGCAGTTTCATCCAAAAGTTGTAGTACTACCAAAGAGAATGTTTGGCTTCCATCTAACTCTCCAGCTTCAAAAAAAAAAAAACTCTCCAGCTTCAAGAATAGGAAATTTGGTGAAAATGATCTATTTGATTGGTTGAGGAGGAAGAAACGAAGGGGTATCCACTTACTGGTGGTAGTGGTGGGTAATTTCCACCCAACTCCAGCTTCTAGAGTTTTTTGAAGCAGACAACTATCGCTAACTCCTTGCATCACTACCCGCCGTTAGAGCCACTAGGAAACTATTCATGCCCGTCTTGAGGATGCCCGTTGTCTTCCAAGTTCTACACACTATTTCTATTCTATGGATTATGCTCTCCAAAAATGGGGTGGCGTCGTCGAAGACGATCGCGTTGTGATGCTTCCAAATCTCCAACATGACGAGCAAGACTAGAGCCTGAATGTCCGTGCCGCCAGCAGCGTTTCCAACTTTGCTTACGCACCAATCAAGGAGTCTCGTAGTGCTAGTTGGCACCCATTCCTGCTTGTTCATCGCTCTGCAGACTCGAATCCACACCTCCCTTGCGAGGATGCACTGAATGATGATATGGTGTATGCTCTCTTTCGCTTGATCACAAAACGGGCAGGCATCTTGGTGGTCCAGTCCATGTCGAGCCAATCTATCTGAGGTCCAACACCTATTTCAGAGTGCTAGCCACGCAAAAAACCTACATCTCAATGGTGCCTTTGATTTCCATGTGAACTGGGTTGTCGGTGCCACCTCACGTCTCCAAACTCTTGCATTGTATACTGATGTCGCTTGAACTATGTCGGTATTTCCCAAAGAGAAATGGATGATGCAGCACATCTACGGTAGATATTTCCCTCAGTTATGAAACTAAGGTATCAATCCAGTAGTAGAACCAAGCAACACTATGTAAACGGTACCTACACACAAAGAACAGATACTTGCAACCTGACGCGTATGAGGGGTTGTCAATCCCTCTTCCGGGTAACAACGCCAAAAATTGTCAAGTTGATAGGATAAAATTTATGATAGATTGGATAAATATATCTCGAATAAACATGAAATAAAAGATGCAAATAAAAAGTGCAGCAAAATGTTTTTGAGTTTTTAGAATAATAGATCTGAAAATAAATGCAAATAAAAATAGATCTAGAAGACAAATAATAGATCAGAAAGCAAATATGATGAAGAATATACCCGGGGCCGTAGATTTCACTAGTGGCTTCTCTCAAGAAATAGCACATGATGGGTAAACAAATTACTGTTGGGCAATTGAAAGAAAATCGAATAGTTATGACGATATCCAGGCAATGATCAATATATAGGCATCACGTCCAAAATTAGTAGGCCGACTCCTGCCTGCATCTACTACTATTACTCCACACAACGACCGCTATCCAGCATGCATCTAGTGTATTAAGTTCACGGAGAAACGAAGTAATATAATAAGAACGATGACATGATGTAGACGAGATCTATTCATGTAGGAATAGCCCCCATCTTGTTATCCTTAATAGCAACGATACATGCGTGTCTTGCTGCCCTTTCTGTCACCGGGAAAGAACACCGCATGATTGAACCCATCATAAAGCACCTCTTCCCATGGCAAGAAAAATCGATCTAGTTGGCCTAACTAAATCAAAGATTTCGAAGAAGAAATATGAGGCTATAAATAATCATGCATATAAGAGATCAAAAGAAGACTCAAATAATATTCATGGATATAGATCTGATCATAAACTCAAAGTTCATCGGATCCCAACAAACACACCGCAAAAAGTGTTACATCAAATAGATCTCCAAGAGACCATTGTATTGAGAATCAAGAGAGAGAGAGGAAGCCATCTAGACCCGTAGGTCTATGATGAACTATTCACGCATCATCGGAGAGGCACCAATGAGGATGATGAATCCCTTTGTGATGGTGTCTAGATTGGATCTCGTGGTTCTGGAACTTGCGGTGGCTGGAATTGTGTTTCGCCGACACCCCTAGAGTTTCTGAAATATTTGGGAATTTATAGGGCGAAGAGGCGGTGCGGGAGGTCACCGAGGAGGGCACAACCCCCAGGGCGCGCCTGGGCCTCCTGTCGCGCTCTGGTGGGTTGTGCCCACCTCGGGCCTCCCCTCTAGTACTTCTTTGGCCCACTAGTGGTCTTCTGGTCCAAAAAAATTCTCCAAAAATTTTTGATGCGTTTGGACTCATTTGGTATTGATTTTCTGCGAAGTAAAAAACAAGAAAAAAAAGAACAACTGGCACTGGGCACTATGTCAATATGTTAGTCCCAAAAATGATACAAAGTTGCTATAAAATGATTGTAAAACATCCAAGTATGATAATATAACAACATAGAACAATAAAAAATTATAGATACGTTGGAGACGTATCATATGCCAGCTGCACCGAGAATGTTCCGCTCGACTGTTGGGAAACATCGTAGAAAACAAAAAAATGCGCCTACGCACACCGAAGATTAATATGAAGATGCATAACAGGTTGGGATCACGTTCGTTACCGTTACCGACTTGAAGCAGAAGAAGAACGTGTTGGTGTAGATCGTACTTGGAGTCCCTCGAACCATCGATGAACGATCCCGTGAACTTCCCACGAACAATCCCTTGAACCGAAGACAGAAAGCACGACCTCTCTGCTTGGTTGCAAGCATGCAACCTTCATGATCCGACAGCGCTTCACCGTCTAAAGCTAATCATCACCAGAGAATTAGAGGAAGAGGATTAGAACCACAAAGGTGGAAGGATCGATATGGTTGACTAGAGGGGGTGTGAATATGCAACTGATAACCCACAAGTATAGGGGATAAATTGTAGCTTTTTCGATAAATGAGAGTGTCAAACCCAACGAGGAGCTAAAGGTAGGATCAAAGTTTGAGAAAGCGCTAGGCGTTAATTATGCGTTTGGCCACCTACTTGCGCTTTTCTAGCTTAGGTCTGATTAGGCGCAGTTATGTGTTTTCTATACAATTTGTACGGATACGAGAGTTTGCCATAAAAATAGTGCTAGAATGTAAACTGGAGGTACAATTATAAGTTTATAACCTTGTTCTCTCTCCAACATGTTGCCCCTCCCTCTTTGTGTGTTGTCCTCCAATCCTCTCCCTCCAATGCATTCTGCAGCAACTACATACATCATAGAGAAGATGACAAGATGTTAGCAGCAGCAACCAGCAAGCAAGCAAAGCATCCAAAACTTTGAAAGCATCATATATGTAATTGTAATTTAGTAATTATGTAAATTGTAATAATAACTAAGGAGCTTATCTAGTTGGATCATAGCCTTCTCCCGTTCCCAACTTCTCCAAATTGAATGAGCAGTCAAAGCAAGCTAGCAAAGTAGCAAACAAGCAATGCAATGGGCAGATCATATCACAACTTCACAAGCAAGCATATAACAAATAAAAGTCTTAAACTTGCTTGGTTCAATCAAACCAAAGTACCACGACCACGATCGACGATAGTCTCACCACTCCATCATAGTCTCTTACATAACAAATGACAAACAAAAGACAAATGCATGAATTCAAATGCATGATAACTTGGTCACTTGATGGTATGATGTGTTGGGGAACATAGTAATTTCAAAAAAAAAATCCTACACACTCGCAAGATCATGGTGATGCATAGCAACGAGAGGGAGAGTGTTGTCCACGTACCCTCGTAGACCGAAAGCGGAAGCGTTAGCACAACGCGGTTGATGTAGTCGTACGTCTTCACGATCTGACCGATCAAGTACCGAACGCACGGCACTTCCGAGTTTAGCACACGTTCAGCCCGATGACGTCCCTCGAACTCCGATCCAGCAGAGTGTTGAGGGAGAGTTTCGTCAGCACGACAGCGTGGTGACGATGATGATGTTATACCGACGCAGGGCTTCGCCTAAGCACCGCTACAGTATTATCGAGGTGGACTATGGTGGAGGGGGGCACCGCGCACGGCTAAAAGATCAAATCAATTGTTGTGTCTTTGGGGCGCCCCCTGCCCCCGTATATAAAGGAGCAAGGGGGGAGGTGCGGTCGGCTAGGAGGAGAAGGGGGGAAAGAGGAGGGAGATGGAAGGAAAGGGGGGGCGTCGCCCCCCTCTCCTTGTCCTATTCGGACTAGAGGGGGAGGGGCGCGCGGCCTTGCCCTAGCCGCCTCTCCTCTTCTCCACTAAGGCCCACTATGGCTCATTAAGCCCCCGGGGGTTTCCGGTAACCCCTCGGTACTCCGGTAAAATCCCATTTTCACCCGAAACATTTCCGATATCCAAATATAGGCTTCCAATATATCAATCTTCATGTCTCGACCATTTCGAGACTCCTCGTCATGTCCGTGATCACATCCGGGACTCCGAACAACCTTCGGTACATCAAAACTCATAAACTCATAATATAACCATCATCGAAACTTTAAGCATGCGGACCCTACGGGTTCGAGAACTATGTAGACATGACCGAGACAATAACCAATAGCGGAACCTGGATGCTCATATTGGCTCCCACATATTCTACGAAGATCTTTATCGGTCAGACCGCATAACAACATACGTTGTTCCCTTTGTCATCGGTATGTTACTTGCCCAAGATTTGATTGTCGATATCTCAATACCTAGTTCAATCTCGTTACCGGCAAGTCTCTTTACTCGTTCCGTAATACATCATCCCGCAACTAACTCATTAGTTGCAATGCTTGCAAGGCTTGAGTGATGTGCATTACCGAGTGGGCACAGAGATACCTCTCCGACAATCGGGGTGACAAATCCTAATCTCGAAATACGCCAACCCAACAAGTACCTTCGGAGACACCTGTAGAGCACCTTTATAATCACCCAGTTACGTTGTGACGTTTGGTAGCACACAAAGTGTTCCTCCGATAAACGGGAGTTGCATAATCTCATAGTCATAGGAACATGTATAAGTCATGAAGAAAGCAATAGCAACATACTAAACGATCGAGTGCTAAGCTAATGGAATGGGTCAAGTCAATCACATCATTCTCCTAATGATGTGATCCCGTTAATCAAATGACAACTCATGTCTATGGTTAGGAAACATAACCATCTTTGACCAACAAGCTAGTCAAGTAGAGGCATACTAGTGACACTCTGTTTGTCTATGTATTCACACAAGTATTATGTTTCCGGTTAATACAATTCTAGCATGAATAATAAACATTTATCATGATATAAGGAAATAAATAATAACTTTATTATTGCCTCTAGGGCATATTTCCTTTCAGTCTCCCACTTGCACTAGAGTCAATAATCTAGATTACACAGTAATGATTCTAACACCCATGGAGTCTTGGTGCTGATCATGTTTTGCTTGTGGAAGAGGCTTAGTCAAGGGTCTGCAACATTTAGATCCGTATGTATCTTGCAAATTTCTATGTCTCCCACCTGGACTAGATCCCGGATGGAATTGAAGCGTCTCTTGATGTGCTTGGTTCTCTTGTGAAATCTGGATTCCTTCGCCAAGGCAATTGCTCCAGTATTGTCACAAAATATTTTCATTGGACCCGATGCACTAGGTATGACACCTAGATCGGATATGAACTCCTTCATCCAGACTCCTTCATTTGCTTCTTCCGAAGCAGCTATGTACTCCGCTTCACACGTAGATCCCGCCACGACGCTTTGTTTAGAACTGCACCAGCTGACAGCTCCACCGTTCAATGTAAACACGTATCCGGTTTGCGATTTAGAATCGTCCAGATCAGTGTCAAAGCTTGCATCAACGTAACCATTTACAATGAGCTCTTTGTCACCTCCATAAACGAGAAACATATCCTTAGTCCTTTTCAGGTATTTCAGGATGTTCTTGACCGCTGTCCAATGATCCACTCCTGGATTACTTTGGTACCTCCCTGCTAGACTTATAGCAAGGCACACATCAGGTCTGGTACACAGCATTGCATACATGATAGAGCCTATGGCTGAAGCATAGGGAACATCTTTCATCTTCTCTCTATCTTCTGCAGTGGTCGGGCATTGAGTCTTACTCAACTTCACACCTTGTAACACAGGCAAGAACCCTTTCTTTGCTTGATCCATTTTGAACTTCTTAAAAACTTTGTCAAGGTATGTGCTTGTGAAAGTCCAATTAGGCATCTTGATCTATCTCTATAGATCTTGATGCCCAATATATAAGCAGCTTCACCGAGGTCTTTCATTGAAAAACTCTTATTCAAGTATCCCTTTATGCTATCCAGAAATTCTATATCATTTCCAATCAGCAATATGTCATCCACATATAATATCAGAAATGTTACAGAGCTCCCACTCACTTTCTTGTAAATACAGGCTTCTCCAAAAGTCTGTACAAAACCAAATGCTTTGATCACACTATCAAAGTGTTTATTCCAACTCCGAGAGGCTTACACCAGTCCATAAATGGATCGCTGGAGCTTGCACACTTTGCTAGCTCCCTTTGGATCGACAAAACCTTTCGGATGCATCATATACAACTCTTCTTCCAGAAATCCATTCATGAATGCAGTTTTTACATCCATTTGCCAAATTTCATAATCATAAAATGTGGCAATTGCTAACATGATTCGGACAGACTTAAGCATCGCTACGGGTGAGAAAGTCTCATCATAGTCAATCCCTTGAACTTGTCGAAAACCTTTCGCAACAAGTCGAGCTTTATAGACAGTAACATTACCGTCAACGCCAGTCTTCTTCTTGAAGATCCATTTATTCTCAATGGCTAGCCGATCATCGGGTAAGTCAACCAAAGTCCACACTTTGTTCTCATACATGGATCCCATCTCAGATTTCATGGCCTCAAGACATTTTGCGGAATCTGGGCTCACCATCGCTTCTTCATAGTTCGTAGGTTCGTCATGGTCTAGTAACATAACCTCCAGAACAGGATTTCCGTACCACTCTGGTGCGGATCTTACTCTGGTTGACCTACGAGGTTCAGTAACAACTTGATCTGAAGTTCCATGATCATCATCATTAACTTCATCACTAATAGACGTCATAGGAACCGGTTTCTGTGATGAACTACTTTCCAATAAGGGAGCAGGTACAGTTACCTCATCAAGTTCTACTTTCCTCCCACTCAATTCTTTTGAGAGAAACTCCTTCTATAGAAAGGATCCATTCTTAGCAACAAATGTCTTGCCTTCAGATCTGTGATAGAAGGTGTATCCAACAGTCTCCTTTGGGTATCCTATGAAGACACATTTCTCCGATTTGGGTTCGAGCTTATCAGGTTGAAGCTTTTTCACATAATCATCGCAGCCCCAAACTTTAAGAAACGACAACTTTGGTTTCTTGCCAAACCACAGTTCATAAGGCGTCGTCTCAACGGATTTCGATGGTGCCCTATTTAATGTGAATGTGGCCGTCTCTAAAGCATAACCCTAAAATGATAGCGGTAAATCAGTAAGATACATCATAGATCGGACCATATCTAGTAAAGTACGATTACAATGTTCGGACACACCATTATGCTGTGGTGTTCCGGGTGGCGTGAGTTGCGAAACTATTCCGCATTGTTTCAAATGTAGACCAAACTCATAACTCAAATATTCTCCTCCACGATCAGATCGTAGAAACTTTATTTCTTGTTACGATGATTTTCAACTTCACTCTCAAATTCTTTGAACTTTTCAAATGTTTCAGACTTATGTTTCATTAAGTAGATATAGATATACCCATATCTGCTTAAATCATCTGTGAAGGTGAGAAAATAACGATACCCGCCGCGAGCCTCAATATTCATTGGTCCACATACATCAGTATGTATGATCTCCAATATATCAATTGCTCGCTCCATAGTTCCAGAGAACGGCGTTTTAGTCATCTTGCCCATGAGGCACGGTTCGCAAGTACCAAGTGATTCATAATCAAGTGATTACAAAAGTCCATCAGTATGGAGTTTCTTCATGCGCTTTACACCGATATGACCTAAACGGCAGTGCCACAAATAAGTTGCACTATCACTATCAACTCTGCATCTTTTGGCTTCAACATTATGAATATGTGTATCACTACTATCGAGATTCATAAAAAATAGACCACTCTTCAAGGGGGCATGACCATAAAAGATATTACTCGTATAAATAGAACAACCATTATTCTCTGATTTAAATGAATAACCGTCTCGCATCAAACAAGATCCAGATGTAATGTTCATGCTCAATGCTGGCACCAAATAACAATTATTTAGGTCTAATACTAATACCGAAGGTAGATGTAGAGGTAGCGTGCCTACGACGATCACATCGACTTTGAAACTGTTTCCTACGCGCATCGTCACCTCGTCCTTGGCCAGTGTTCGCTTAATCCGTAGTCCCTGTTTTGAGTTGCAAATATTAGCAACAAAACCAGTATCAAATACCCAGGTGCTACTGCGAGCTCTGGTAAGGTACACATCAATAATATGTATATCACATATACCTTTGTTCACCTTGCCATCCTTCTTATCCGCCAAATACTTGGGGCAGTTCCGCTTCCAGTGACCAGTCTGCTTGCAGTAGAAGCACTCAGTCTCAGGCTTAGGTCCAGACTTGGGTTTCTTCTCTTGAGTAGCAACTTGCTTGTTGTTCTTCTTGAAGTTCCCCTTCTTTTTCCCTTTGCCCTTTTTTCTTGAAACTGGTGGTCTTATTGACCATCAACACTTGATGCTCCTTCTTGATTTCTACCTCCGCAGCCTTTAGCATTGCGAAGAGCTCGGGAATCGTCTTGTCCATCCCTTGCATGTTATAGTTCATCATGAAGCTTTTGTAGCTTGGTGGCAGTGATTGAAGAATTCTGTCAATGACGCTATCATCCGGAAGATTAACTCCCAGTTGAATCAAGTGATTGCAGTACCCAGACATCTTGAGTATATGCTCACTGACAGAACTATTCTCCTCCATCTTGCAGCTGTAGAACTTATTGGAGACTTCATATCTCTCAATCCGGGCATTCTTTTGAAATATTAACTTCAACTCCTGGAACATCTCATATGCTCCATGACGTTCAAAATATCGTTGAAGTCCTGGTTCTAAGCCGTAAAGCATGGCACACTGAACTATCGAGTAGTCATCAACACGTGACTGTCAGGCATTCACCATGTCTGCAGTTGCTGGCGCAGGTGGCACACCTAGCGGTGCTTCCAGGACGTAACTCTTCTGTTGAGCAATGAGGATAATCCTCAAGTTATGGACCCAGTCCGTGTAATTGCTACCATCATCTTTCAACTTTTCTTTCTCAAGGAACGCATTAAAATTCAACGGAACAACAACACGGGCCATCTATCTACAATCAACATAGACAGCAAGATACTATCAGGTACTAAGTTCATGATAAATTTAAGTTCAATTAATCATATTACTTAAGAACTCCCACTTAGATAGACATCTCTCTAATCCTCTAAGTGATCACGTGATCCATATCAACTAAACCATAACCGATCATCACGTGAAATGGAGTAGCTTTCAATGGTGAACATCACTATGTTGATCATATCTACTATATGATTCATGCTCGACCTTTTGGTCTCAGTGTTCCGAGGACATATCTGCATATGCTAGGCTCGTCAAGTTTAACCTGAGTATTCTGCGTGTGCAAAACTGGCTTGCACCCGTTGTAGATGGACATAGAGCTTATCACACCCGATCATCACGTGGTGTCTGGGCATGGTGAACTTTGGCAACGGTGCATACTCAGGGAGAACACTTTTATCTTGAAATTTAGTGAGAGATCATCTTATAATGCTACCATCAATCAAAGCAAGATAAGATGCATAAAAGATAAACATCACATGCAATCAATATAAGTGATATGATATGGCCATCATCATCTTGTGCTTGTGATCTCCATCTCCGAAGCACCGTCATGATCACCATTGTCACTGGCGCAACACCTTGATCTCCATCGTAGCATCGTTGTCGTCTCGCCAATCTTATGCTTCTACGACTATCGCTGCCGCTTAGTGATAAAGCAAAGCATTACAGGGCGATTGCATTGCATACAATAAAGCGACAACCATATGGCTCCTGCCAGTTGCCGATAACTCGGTTACAAAACATGATCATCTCATACAATAAAATTTAGCATCATGCTTTGACCATATTACATCACAACATGCCCTGCAAAAACAAGTTAGACGTCCTCTACTTTGTTGTTGCAAGTTTTACGTGGCTGCTACGGGCTGAGCAAGAACCGTTTTTACCTACACATCAAAACGACAACGATAGTTTGTCAAGTTGGTGTTGTTTTAACCTTTGCTAGGACCGGGCATAGCCACACTCGGTTCAACTAAAGTTGGAGAAACTGACACCCGCCAGCCACCTGTGTGCAAAGCACGTCGGTAGAACCAATCTCGCGTAAGCATACGCGTAATGTCGGTCCGGGCCGCTTCATCCAACAATACCGCCGAACCAAAGTATGACATGCTGGTAAGCAGTATGACTTATATCGCGCACAACTCACTTGTGTTCTACTCGTGCATATGACATCTATACATAAAACCAGGCTCGGATGCCACTGTTGGGGAACATAGTAATTTCAAAAAAAATTCCTACGCACTCGCAAGATCATGGTGATGCATAGCAACGAGAGGGGAGAGTGTTGTCCATGTACCCTCGTAGACCGAAAGCGGAAGCGTTAGCACAACGCAGTTGATGTACTCGTACGTCTTCACGATCTGGTCGATCAAGTACCGAACGCACGGCACCTCCGAGTTTAGCACACGTTCAGCCCAATGACGTCCCTCGAACTCCGATCCAGCCAAGTGTTGAGGGAGAGTTTCGTCAGCAAGACGGCGTGGTGATGATGATGATGTTCTACCGACGCAGGGCTTCACCTAAGCACCGCTACAATATTATCGAGGTGGACTGTGGTGGAGGGGGGCACCGCACAGGCTAAAAGATCAAATCAATTCTTGTGTCTTTGGGGTGCCCCCCTACCCTCATATATAAAGGAGCAAGGGGGGAGGTGCGGCCGGCTAGGAGGAGGTGCGCCAGGAGGAGTCCTACTCCCACCGGGAGTAGGACTCCCTCCCTTCCTTGTTGGATTAGGAGAAGGGGGGAAAGAGGAGGGAGAGAGGAAGGAAAGGGGGGGCGCCCCCTCTCCTTGTCCTATTCAGACTAGAGGGGGAGGGGCGCGCGGCCCTGCCCTAGCTGCCTCTCCTCTTCTCCACTAAGGCCCACTATGGCCCATTAAGCCCCCGGGGGTTTCCGGTAACCCCTCGGTACTCCGGTAAAATCCCATTTTCACCTGGAACATTTCCGATATCCAAATATAGTCTTCCAATATATCAATCTTCATGTCTCGACCATTTCGAGACTCCTCGTCATGTCCGTGATCACATCCGGGACTCCGAACTACCTTCGGTACATCAAAACTCATAAACTCATAATATAACCATCATCAAAACTTTAAGTGTGCCGACCCTACAGGTTCGAGAACTATGTAGACATGACCGAGACACGTCTCCGGTCAATAACCAATAGTGGAACTTGGATGCTCATATTGGCTCCCACATATTCTACGAAGATCTTTATCGGTCAGACCGCATAACAACATACGTTGTTCCCTTTGTCATTGGTATGTTACTTGCCCGAGATTCGATCATCGGTATCTCAATACCTAGTTCAATCTCATTACCGGCAAGTCTCTTTACTCGTTCCGTAATACATCATCCCGCAACTAACTCATTAGTTGCAATGCTTGCAAGGCTTGAGTGATGTGCATTACCAAGTGGGCCCAGAGATACCTCTCCGACAATCGGAGTGACAAATCCTAATCTTGAAATACGCCAACCCAACAAGTACCTTCGGAGACACCTGTAGAGCACCTTTATAATCACCAGTTACGTTGTGACGTTTGGTAGTACACAAAGTGTTCCTCCGATAAACGGGAGTTGCATAATCTCATAGTCATAGGAACATGTATAAGTCATGAAGAAAGCAATAGCAACATACTAAACGATCGAGTGCTAAGCTAACGGAATGGGTCAAGTCAATCACATCATTCTCCTAATGATGTGATCCCGTTAATCAAATGACAACTCATGTCTATGGTTAGGAAACATAACCATCTTTGATCAACGAGCTAGTCAAGTAGAGGCATACTAGTGACACTCTGTTTGTCTATGTATTCACACAAGTATTATGTTTCCGGTTAATACAATTCTAGCATGAATAATAAACATTTATCATGATATAAGGAAATAAATAATAACTTTATTATTGCCTCTAGGGCATATTTCCTTCATGATGCCAACCATCATGAAATGATCATATGCTCAATGCCTCTCAATCATCCTCATACTCAATGTCTTCATCATGGTCTCTCACTCTTGCACTCCTACGAAGTTGGAGCTGCTCTTGTGCTCCCATTGCTTCACCAAGTATATCCCATGATATCCCCGTACCCGGATGGACATCCCCATCCTCCTCATCAAGATAAACCACATTTGCATGATCATCCTCATACTCAATGCCTCTCAACCATTAGATTCAAACTCCTCCTCCTCAAGGTCTCTCACTCTTGCACTCCTACGAAGTTGGAGCTGCTCTTGTGCTCCCATTGCTTCACCAAGTATATCCCATGATATCCCCGTACCCGGATGGACATCCCCATCCTCCTCGTCAAGATAAACCACATTTGCATGATCATCCCCTCCTTCAAATAGAAATCATTGAGCTTCGGTGGCATCGGTGTTGATGAGCACATCCCATTTCTTCTTCTTCAGGAGCTTTTATTTCCTAGACAACATTCTATCATTGAACCTTATGATGACCAAGTTGTTGCATCGCTCCGTTGTGAGCCTATTTCTTCTCTTGGTATGTGTAGCGCCCAAGATGCGGTTCTATCCCAATCACGTGATGAATTCATGATTGGGGCACAACCGCATTTCGAGTGCATAGCAAGGTGGATATCATTACAACATACCATGTACTGAATAGATGTGAATACAAGGTAAAGGCTTACACTCGCCACAAGTACATCAATACATAGCAGTCATCATACATAAGAGCAGGATTCGACTACGGATGAAAACAAACAAAAAAGAAGAACGTCATCCACCCTGCTAATCCCAGGCTCCCGACCCAGAACCTATCCCTTTGAGGAAGAAGAAGCAGAAGAACTCCAAAACAAGCAAGCATCGCTCTCACATCAAAGCATCGCTTTACCTATACCTGCAACTGTTGTTGTAGTAATTTCTGAGCCACAAGGACTCAGCAATCCCATTACCATGGGTATCAAGACTAGCGAAGCTTAATGGGCATGGAATGGATAAGTGGTGAGGTTGCAGCAGCACTATGCATTGTATGGTGGCTAACTTACGAGTACAATAATAAGAAAAGAAACTACACATAACGGTCGCAATCTAGTAATGATCAAGAAGTGATCCTGAACTACTTATGAGTCATACATAACCCCACCGTGTTCTCTTCTCGAACTCACTCGAAAAGAGACATTCACGGTTGCACACACGGTTGGTGTATTTTAATTTAGATCTGGTGTCAAGTTCTCTACAATCAGATATTTAAAATTCCCATCTACCACATAACCACGGGCACGGCTCTTGAAAAGATTAAACCCTGCAGGGGTGTCCCAACTTAGTCCATCACAAACTCGCACGATCAACAGAGGAAAATCCTCCTCCCGGAACAACCCGATCAAGCTTGGAATCCTGGTTCACAAGACATTTCGACAATGGTAAAACAAGTCCAGCAAGACCTCCCGACGTGCCGACACCCTGATAGTAGCCGCGCGTATCTTGTCTCAGGCCACGATCAGATTGGCTAAGTTTCCGGCTGGCACACCCATTGGTGGCCCAGGCTATTGCCATTTTGGACCAACACTCACGAGGAGCACTAGCCCAGGTTGTTAATTAAGTCATCGGGGTCCGGAAAGTCCCTATGCAAGTTTTATTTGTTATTAGGCAAATGGTAAAACCAATGTTGGGCCTTGCTGGAAGAGTTTTATTCAAAGCGAATTGTAAAGGGGGCCCCATAAACCCCGACTGTGTTAGGAACGCAAAATCAAGAAACATAACACCGGTATGACAGAAACTAGGGCGTCAAGAGTGGAACAAAACACCAGGAAAAAGGCCGAGCCTTCCACCCTTTACCAAGTATATATGTGCACTAATTAAATAAGAGATATTGTGTATTCCAAGATATCCATGTTCCGAACATGGAACAATCTGCAACTGCACCTGCAACTAGCAACACTATAAGAGGGGCTGAGCAAAGCGGTAATATAGCCAAACAACAGTTTGTTGGGATGGTGAAAAAGGTTAGAGGCTGTTTCATGGCATATTGGGAGGCTTGATAAACAAGGGGTAGGTAGCGTGACATAGTGATAGCATCGAGACAACTAGCAAAGCAAAGATAGTAGTGAGATACAAGGTGACGGTCATCTTGCCTCTAATCCCGCTAGGAAGAAGATCGAGTCCATGAAGTAGACAAACAGGCGTAGTCGAACGAATCCTCACAATCGCAACGTATCCGGAACTATCAAGAAGAAGCACAACCGGAAAGAAGCAAAGAATATGGTAAACAACCATCACATAAGCATGGCATGATGCGCAATCAAGTATGATGCATGTCCGGTTTAATGATTCATGGAATGGCAAATGCAACAAACAACACTACAAATTAAGTGGAGCTAAATATGCAACGAGTTGCATATTGACGGAACACCACATTCAAATATTTAGTTCACTCTCATTTAAGCTACTCATCAATATTAAATGTTAGTTAACATGGCAAGAGATGAAGCATGATAAAACTACCTATCTAGGCAATTTAAATGAGGCCAGAAACAACAAGCAACAATTTCGGAAAATCCCCATATGCATATTTCGAATTTGATACTGTTCTGCCCTAAACCATATTTTATTGTTGTTAAACATGCAAAGTAAGCGCACCATGTTAATCTATGCATTTTTCCACCCCATTTACATATAAAGTTTATTTAATTCAGAGCTACGGTTATTTAGTTATGAAATAAACCATTTTTGCATGTCATATATGCAAATTAATGCAAATAATAATTTTAAACAATTTTAACATGGATGAAAGTGTCATATTATGAAACTAGGTGAAATTCTAAGCATTTTACATATATAGTTTGTTTAATCCAATGCACGGTTTATGAGATATGATATACATAAAAATGAGGGGGTTTCTGAAAAGCTAGCATTCTCTAGATAATTAGCAAAATCGCAAAAGTGGGAAAAACATGATACCGGCCCAATCTGGAGCATGTTGGGCCTCACCAGAGGGTCTCAGCCCATTCGATGGAGAAGCTGCTAGCCTGGTGGAGAGGAAGCGGCTGGGCCGGTCACTACCAGGCTTTGACGCGGACGGGCGCACGCGCGTGGTCAACTGGCGCGGCTGGATCGAGCACCGCTCGATGCAGAGGCGGGAAGCAAAGGCATCGGTGGCGGCTTGGCTTGGCGCGGAAGAGTAGGGGCGGTCGACGCAGGCGAGGGAAGCGGCGGGACTCCAATGCGGCAAGGAGTTCGGCGAATGGGGTCGAGCTGGAGGAGCTCGAGGCCTTAGGTGTGGGAGCAGAGGAGGCCGATGCGCCATGGCAGGGGAACGGTAGCAGCGACGAGGGAACTTGGCGGCATAAGCAGACACGGTTGAGGAAGGGGCGTCGAGAGTGGGAGGTCGTAAGGTGCGGTTTGAGGAGATCAGCGTCCATGGTGGCATCCATGGACGGGCGACTCTATTCGGTACCTGCAGAGACACGGGAGAAAGAGGGAGGACGCTATGAGAGAGAATTCATGGAGGAGGATGAGAAGAGAAGGGGCTGCGAGGGGGTCCTGCTAGAGGTGGTCGCCAGCGGCGACGAGGGACTCGATCGGTAGCTCCTCTCCCGTTCCAGATTGAGGAGGCTGTGGCGAGAAGGTGGCCTCGATCCGATTTGGATCGAGCACTGCAGGAGGCTCCGGCGCGCTGGTGGTCGTCGGATATCCATCTAGCGGCCATAGATGGATGGGTGGGAGGCTAGATCGGGGCTGGATTTGGTTGGCTGGGTGGGGATCAAGAGGTGGCATCTAGTTGGTGGTGGAGGAAAACGAGGAGAGGGCTGGTCCGGTGGCGGTGAAGGGACAGATCCCCTAGGGATTAGGGTTTGTCCCAAATAGGCATGGAGGGGTGGCTTAAATAGGAAATGGGGGCTAGGAGAGGGATTTGAGGCTTATCTCGGGCCATTAGATCATCATCAGACGGATCTGGTCAAGGGGTTTGGGTTAGGAGAGCTAAGTTTGGACCCTCCGATTAAATCGGATGGTCGAGAATAAATACGTTAGGAAGTCCAAACAATGAAACGAAGATATTTTAGGGATGTACGGGGATGATCCGGATCCATCGGTAATGACAGAGCGGTTCGGGTTCGGGTTCGGGTAAGTTTCGGACTAGGTTGCGAGGGGTTTTAGAGAGATAGACAAAGACAAAGGGCCTGACAAAAGATGAACAAAGACAAAGAGAGAAGCGACAACTACGGACGACTACAAGTTTTATGAAAATGTGCGGATGCAATGCACATGATGCCATGATGAAATGCAACAAGCCAAGTAAATCACACGATGACAACGAAATAACTGGAAGGCTTCTGGAGCGTCAGTCTCAGGTCGTCACAATATGTATCTACATATTATTATATTAAACATCACATGAGCATATTAGAAAACAAAAATGAGAGGTGAGAAGTCAGAAATGAGAGGAGACAAAAATGAGAGGAGAGGTATACCGATTCAAATGCACTCCAGTTTCTTTCACAACCAGAAGAGCTAGAGGTCAGAGAGAGGATTCTCATAGCCATTTCTTTCAAATTTGGTGTTTCTCCTGCATAAAGCTTCCACCAACCAACTAGAAATTGGACAGCAACAGCAGAAAGTTAGCATCAATTCATCATCAAGATAGTAGTAGTAGCAGCAGCAAGGTAGTAGTATTAGCAGCAGCAAAGTAGCAGTAGCATAGCAGCAATAACAAGGAAGTAAGAGCAGTAGCAGCATGAGCATAGCAGCAGCAGTATCATAGCAACAAAAGCAAGGCAGCAACAACAAGGAAACATCAACAGCAAGGCAACATCAACAACAGCAGCATGAGCATAGCAGCAACAACAAGATAGAAGTAACAACAAGCAATAACAATAGCAGCAAGCAAGCAACATCAACTCATCAAGTAGGGGGCATGAGCTAGCAAGTATACTCGGGCTGTAGCTTTTGTTTTCACATGCTTTTGCAAGCCTCTTTCCAAAAGGTCCTTCTTTGTTTTCATACTTCGGAAACTCATCATTGACAACCAACATGCAAGTATAATGATCATTTGCAAAGTATTGTTCAGCAGACTCCTGGAATCCTTTATTTGCAGTGGTAAAGATGGATCTATCCACATAACTGAAGTATGAGTTCAAGACATATGCGGCCATGTGAAGTGGAGAATCAAGCACCATTCATCTTCTTATCAACAATGGCCATAATATCTTTGTAGTTCCTCTCCAAGTTGTTAAATGCCTCCTTCATCTCCCTCTTTGCATTCACCAACTCTCCATACAACCAAGCCATCGATGGCTTAATATCCCCATCAACCAAACAAAGAACTCTCACTAATGGCTCAAACACCTTTATGCATAGGAGCACACCTTTCCAAAAGTTAGCATCCATCACTGTTGATGTTCCATCCTTGCCTTTCTTTGTTTTCACATGACTCATATCTTCCCAAGCTCTTTCAACCACCATACACCTTAAAGCATCTTTCTTCTCCAATAAACTTTGCAAAGTGAGAAAAGCGGAAGCAAATCTAGTCACCCCGGCCTTCTGATATCTCTCCTTTTTGTAGCAACCCTCATCAATGCCAAAGTCTTGTGATGTGCATAGATGAAGATGGTGAGGTTCTTTGCTTGATCAAGTATTGTCTTGAATCTTTTGAGGTTGCCAATTCCTTGGAGCATCAAGTTGATAGTGTGATAACCCACAAGTATAGGGGATCACAACAGTTTTCGAGGGTAGAGTATTCAACCCAAACTTATTGATTCGACACAAGGGGAGCCAAAGAATATTCTCAAGTATTAGCAGTTGAGTTGTTAATTCAACCACACCTGAAAGACTTAATATCTGCATCAAAGTATTTAGTAGCAAAGTAGTATGGAAGTAACGGCAACAATGGCAAAAGTAACAGTAGTAGTTTTTGTAGCAATCGTAATAGTGGCAACGGAAAAGTAACTAAGCAAAGATCAATATGTGAAAATCTCGTAGGCAATGGATCAATGATGGATAATTATGTCAGATGCGATTCCTCATGCAACAGTTATAACATGGGGTGACGCAGAACTAGCTCCAGTTCATCAATGTAATGTATGCATGTATTCTGAATATAGTCATACGTGCTTACGGAAAAGAACTTGCATGACATCTTTGGTCCTACCCTCCCATGGCAGCGGGGTCCTATTGGAAACTAAGGGATATTAAGGCTGCCTTTTAATAGAGTACCGGACCAAAGCATTAACACTTAGTGAATACATGAACTCCTCAAACTACGGTCATCACCAGAAGTGGTCCCGATTATTGTCACTTTGGGGTTGTTGGATCATAACACATAGTAGGTGACTATTGACTTGCAAGATAGGATCAAGAACTCACATATATTCATGAAAACATAATAGGTCCAGATCTGAAATCATGGCACTCGGGCCCTAGTGACAAGCATTAAGCATAGCAAAGTCATAGCAACATCAATCCCAGAACATAATGGATACTAGGGATCAAACCCTAACAAAACTAACTCTATTACATGGTAAATCTCATTCAACCCATCACCGTCCAGCAAGTCTACGATGGGATTACTCACGCATGGTGGAGAACATCATGAAATTGGTGATGGAGGGAGGTTGTTGATGATGATGATGGCGACGGATTCCCCTCTCCGGAGCCCCGAACGGACTCCAGAACAGCCCTCCCAATGAAGATTAGGGCTTGGCGGTGGCTCCGTATCGTAAAACGTGATGAATCCTTCTTCTCTATTTTTTTCTCCCCGAAGGTGAATATATAGAGTTGGAGTTGAGGTCGGTGGAGTCTCAGGGGGCCCACGAGGCAGGGGCGCGCCCCAGGGGGGCGCCCTGCACCCTCGTGGACAGGGTGTGGGCCCCCTGATGCTGATTCTTTCGCTAGTACTTTTTTTAATTCCAAAACGTGTCTTCGTGGATTTTCAGGTCATTCCGAGAACTTTTATTTATGCACAAAAATAACACCATGGCAATTCTGCTGAAAACAGCGTCAGTCCGGGTTAGTTCCATTCAAATCATGCAAGTTAGAGTCCAAAACAAGGGCAAAAGTGTTTGGAAAAGTAGATACGTTGAAGACGTATCAACTCCCCCAAGCTTAAACCTTTGCTTATCCTCAAGCAATTCAGTTGACAAACTGAAAGTGATAAAGAAAAAACTTTTACAAACTCTGTTTGATCTTGTTGTTGCAAATATGTAAAGCCAACATTCAAGTTTTCAGCAAAGATTATGAACTAGCCATATTCACAATAACATTTAGGTCTCATGTTACTCATATCAATGGCATAATCAACTAGCGAGCAATAATAATAAATCTCAGATGACAACACTTTCTCAAAACAATCATAACATGATATAACAAGATGGTATCTCGCTAGCCCTTTCTGAGACCGCAAAACATAAATGCTGAGCACCCCTGAAGATCAAGGACTGACTAGACATTGTAATTCATGGTAAAAGAGATTCAGTAACAGTCATACTCAATGTAAATTAATAGCAATGCATGTGAATGACAGTGGTGCTCTCCAACTGGTGCTTTTTAATAAGAGGATGATGACTCAACATAAAGGTTAGTAGATAGGCCCTTCGCAGAGGGAAGTAGGGATTTGCATAGGTGCCAGAGCTCGAGTTTTGAAATAGAGATAAATAATATTTTGAGTGGTATACTTTCACTGTCAACATAACAACCAAGATATCTCGATATCTTCCATACTACACACATTATAGGCGGTTCCCAAACAGAATGGCAAAGTTTATACTCCCCCACCACCAACAAACATCAATCCATGGCTTGTCTGAAACAATGGCTGCCTCCAACTAACAACAATCCTGGGGTAGTTTCGTTTGCAATTATTTTGATTTGAGCATGGGACTGGGCATCCCGGTTACCAGCCATTTTCTCATGAGTGATGAGCAGAGTCCACTCATCATGAGAATAACCCACCTAGCATGAAAGATATAGGCAACCCTAGTTGATACATGAGCCATTCGAGCATACAAAATAGAATTCTATTTGAAGGTTTAGAGTTTGGCACATATAAAATTACTTGGAACGGCAGGTAGATACCGCTTATAGGAAGGTATGGTGGACTCATGTGGAATAACTTTGGGGTTTATTGAAGTGGATGCACAAGCAGTATTCCCGCTTGGTACAAGTGAAGGCTAGAAATAGACTGGGAAGCGACCAACTAGAGAGCGACAACAGTCATGAATATGCATTAAGATTAATCAATAATGAGTGCAAGCATGAGTAGGATATAAATCGTCATGAACATAAATATCGTGGAGGCTATGTTGATTTTGTTTCAACTACATGCGTGAACATGTGCCAAGTCAAGCCACTCGAATCATTCAAAGGAGGATACCACCCTATCATACCACATCACAACCATTTTAATAGCATGTGAAGGAAATATGCCCTAGAGGCAATAATAAAGTTATTATTTATTTCCTTATAATCATGATAAATGTTTATTATTCATGCTAGAATTGTATTTACCGGAAACATAATACATGTGTGAATACATAGACAAACAGAGTGTCACTAGTATGCCTCTACTTGACTAGCTCATTAATCAAAGATGGTTATGTTTCCTAACCATGAACAATGAGTTGTTATTTGATTAACGAGGTCACATCATTAGTAGAATGATCTGATTGACATGACCCATTCCATTAGCTTAGCACCCGATCGTTTAGTATGTTGCTATTGCTTTCTTCATGACTTATACATGTTCCTATGACTATGAGATTATGCAACTCCCGTTTACCGGAGGAACACTTTGGGTACTACCAAACGTCACAACGTAACTGGGTGATTATAAAGGAGTACTACAGGTGTCTCCAATGGTCGATGTTGGGTTGGCGTATTTCGAGATTAGGATTTGTCACTCCGATTGTCGGAGAGGTATCTCTGGGCCCTCTCGGTAATACACATCACATAAGCCTTGCAAGCATTACAACTAATATGTTAGTTGTGAGATGATGTATTACGGAACGAGTAAAGAGACTTGCCGGTAACGAGATTGAACTAGGTATTGGATACCGACGATCGAATCTCGGGCAAGTAACATACCGATGACAAAGGGAACAACGTATGTTGTTATGCGGTCTGACCGATAAAGATCTTCGTAGAATATGTAGGAGCCAATATGGGCATCCAGGTCCCGCTATTGGTTATTGACCGGAGACGTGTCTCGGTCATGTCTACATTGTTCTCGAACCCGTAGGGTCCGCACGCTTAAGGTTACGATGACAGTTATATTATGAGTTTATGCATTTTGATGTACCGAAGGTTGTTCGGAGTCCCGGATGTGATCACGGACATGACGAGGAGTCTCGAAATGGTCGAGACATAAAGATTGATATATTGGAAGTCTATGTTTGGACATCGGAAGTGTTCCGGGTGAAATCGGGATTTTACCGGGTTACCGGGAGGTTACCGGAACCCCCCGGGAGCCATATGGGCCATCATGGGCCTTAGTGGAAAGGAGAAAGGGGCAGCCCAAGGGGGCTGCGCGCCTCCCCCCTTCCCCTAGTCCTATTAGGACTAGGAGAGGTGGCCGGCCACCCCTCTCCCTCTTTCCCCCTTGGGAATCCTAGTTGGAATAGGATTGGGGGGGGAGTCCTACTCCCGGTAGGAGTAGGACTCCTCCTGCGCCACCTCCTCCTGGCCGGCGCCTCCTCCCCCCTTGGCTCCTTTATATACGGAGGCAGGGGCACCTCTAAACACACAAGTTGACACAAGTTGATCCACGTGATCGATTCCTTAGCCGTGTGCGGTGCCCCCTGCCACCATATTCCTCGATAATACTGTAGCGGAGTTTAGGCGAAGCCCTGCTGCTGTAGTTCATCAAGATCGTCACCACGCCGTCGTGCTGACGAAACTCTTCCCCGACACTTTGCTGGATCGGAGTCCGGGGATCGTCATCGAGCTGAACGTGTGCTCGAACTCGGAGGTGCCGTAGTTTCGGTGCTTGATCGGTTGGATCGTGAAGACGTACGACTACTTCCTCTACGTCGTGTCATCGCTTCCGCAGTCGGTCTGCGTTGGGTACGTAGACAACACTCTCCTCTCGTTGCTATGCATCACATGATCCTGTGTGCGCGTAGGAAATTTTTGAAATTACTACGAAACCCAACAGTGGCATCCGAGCCTGGTTATTGATGTTGATGTTATATGCACGAGTAGAACACAAGTGAGTTGTGGACGATACAAGTCATACTGCCTACCAGCATGTCATATTTTGGTTCGGCGGTATTGTTGGACGAGACGACCCAGACCAACCTTACGCGTACGCTTACGCGAGACCGGTTCCCTCGACGTGCTTTGCACAGAGATGGCTTGCGGGCGACTGTCTCTCCAACTTTAGTTGAACCAAGTATGGCTACGCCCGGTCCTTGCGAAGGTTAAAACGGAGTCTATTTGACAAACTATCGTTGTGGTTTTGATGCGTAGGTGAGATTGGTTCTTACTTAAGCCCGTAGCAGCCACGTAAAAAATGCAACAACAAAGTAGAGGACGTCTAACTTGTTTTTGCAGGGCATGTTGTGATGTGATATGGTCAAGGCATGATGCTGAATTTTATTGTATGAGATGATCATGTTTTGTAACCAAGTTATCGGCAACTGGCAGGAGCCATATGGTTGTCGCTTTATTGTATGCAATGCAATCGCGATGTAATGCTTAACTTTATTACTAAACGGTAGTGATAGTCGTGAAAGCATAAGATTGGCGAGACGACAACGATGCTACGATGGAGATCAAGGTGTCGCGCCGGTGACGATGGTGATCATGACGGTGCTTCGGAGATGGAGATCACAAGCACGAGATGATGATGGCCATATCATATCACTTATATTGATTGCATGTGATGTTTATCTTTTTATGCATCTTATCTTGCTTTGATTGACGGTAGCATTATAAGATGATCTCTCATTAAATTATCAAGAAGTGTTCTCCCTGAGTATGCACCGTTGCCAAAGTTCGTCGTGCCCAGACACCACGTGATGATCGGGTGTGATAAGCTCTACGTCCATCTACAACGGGTGCAAGCCAGTTTTTGCACACGCAGAATACTCAGGTTAAACTTGACGAGCCTAGCATATGCAGATATGGCCTCGGAACACGGAGACCGAAAGGTCGAGCGTGAATCATATAGTAGATATGATCAACATAACGATGTTCACCATTGAAAACTACTCCATCTCACGTGATGATCGGTTATGGTTTAGTTGATTTGGATCACGTAATCACTTAGAGGATTAGAGGGATGTCTATCTAAGTGGGAGTTCTTAAGTAATATGATTAATTGAACTTAAATTTATCATGAACTTAGTACCTGATAGTATCTTGCTTGTTTATGTTGATTGTAGATAGATGGCTCGTGCTGTTGTTCCGTTGAATTTTAATGCGTTCCTTGAGAAAGCAAAGTTGAAAGATGATGGTAGCAATTACACGGACTGGGTCCGTAACTTGAGGATTATCCTCATTGCTGCACAGAAGAATTACGTCCTGGAAGCACCGCTGGGTGCCAGGCCTGCTGCTGGAGCAACGCCAGATGTTATGAACGTCTGGCAGAGCAAAGCTGATGACTACTCGATAGTTCAGTGTGCCATGCTTTACGGCTTAGAATCGGGACTTCAACGACGTTTTGAACGTCATGGAGCATATGAGATGTTCCAGGAGTTGAAGTTAATATTTCAAGCAAATGCCCGGATTGAGAGATATGAAGTCTCCAATAAGTTCTATAGCTGCAAGATGGAGGAGAACAGTTCTGTCAGTGAGCATATACTCAAAATGTCTGGGTATAATAATCACTTGATTCAATTGGGAGTTAATCTTCCGGATGATTGCGTCATCGACAGAATTCTCCAATCACTGCCACCAAGCTACAAGAGCTTCGTAATGAACTATAATATGCAAGGGATGAACAAGACTATTCCCGAGCTCTTCGCAATGCTGAAAGCTGCGGAGGTAGAAATCAAGAAGGAGCATCAAGTGTTGATGGTTAACAAGACCACTAGTTTCAAGAAAAAGGGCAAAGGGAAGAAAAAGGGGAACTTCAAGAAGAACGGCAAGCAAGTTGCTGCTCAAGAGAAGAAACCTAAGTCTGGACCTAAGCCTGAAACTGAGTGCTTCTACTGCAAGCAGACTGGTCACTGGAAGCGGAACTGCCCCAAGTATTTGGCGGATAAGAAGGATGGCAAGGTGAACAAAGGTATATGTGATATACATGTTATTGATGTGTACCTTACTAGAGCTCGCAGTAGCACCTGGGTATTTGATACTGGTTCTGTTGCTAATATTTGCAACTCGAAACAGGGACTACAGAATAAGCGGGCACTGGCAAAGGACGAGGTGACGATGCGCGTGGGAAACGGTTCCAAAGTCGATGTGATCGCAGTCGGCACGCTACCTCTACATCTACCTTCGGGATTAATATTAGACCTAAGTAATTGTTATTTGGTGCCAGCGTTGAGCATGAACATTATATCTGGATCTTGTTTAATGCGAGACGGTTATTCATTTAAATCAGAGAATAATGGTTGTTCTATTTATATGAGTAATATCTTTTATGGTCATGCACCCTTGAAGAGTGGTCTATTTTTATTGAATCTCGATAGTAGTAATACACATATTCATAATGTTGAAGCCAAAAGATGCAGAGTTGATAATGAAAGTGCAACTTATTTGTGGCACTGTCGTTTAGGTCATATCGGTATAAAGCGCATGAAGAAACTCCATACCGATGGACTTTTGGAACCACTTGATTATGAATCACTTGGTACTTGCGAACCGTGCCTCTTGGGCAAGATGACTAAAACACCGTTCTCCGGTACTATGGAGAGAGCAACAGATTTGTTGGAAATCATACATACCGATGTATGTGGCCCGATGAATATTGAGGCTCGTGGCGGATATCGTTATTTTCTCACCTTCACAGATGATTTAAGCAGATATGGGTATATTTACTTAATGAAACATAAGTCTGAAACATTTGAAAAGTTCAAAGAATTTCAGAGTGAAGTTGAAAATCATCGTAACAAGAAAATAAAGTTTCTACGATCTGATCGTGGAGGAGAATATTTGAGTTACGAGTTTGGTGTACATTTGAAAAACTGTGGAATAGTTTCGCAACTCACGCCACCCGGAACACCACAGCGTAATGGTGTGTCCGAACGTCGTAATCGTACTTTACTAGATATGGTGCGATCTATGATGTCTCTTACTGATTTACCGCTATCATTTTGGGGATATGCTTTAGAGACGGCCGCATTCACGTTAAATAGGGCACCATCAAAATCCGTTGAGACGACGCCTTATGAACTGTGGTTTGGCAAGAAACCAAAGTTGTCGTTTCTTAAAGTTTGGGGCTGCGATGCTTATGTGAAAAAGCTTCAACCTGATAAGCTCGAACCCAAATCGGAGAAATGTGTCTTCATAGGATACCCAAAGGAAACTGTTGGGTACACCTTCTATCACAGATCCGAAGGCAAAACATTCGTTGCTAAGAATGGATCATTTCTAGAGAAGGAGTTTCTCTCGAAAGAAGTGAGTGGGAGGAAAGTAGAACTTGACGAGGTAACTGTACCTGCTCCCTTACTGGAAAGTAGTTCATCACAGAAAACTGTTTCAGTGACACCTACACCAGTTAGTGAGGAAGCCAATGATAATGATCATGAAACTTCAGATCAAGATACTACTGAACCGCGTAGATCAACCAGAGTAAGATCCGCACCAGAGTGGTACGGTAATCCTGTTCTGGAGGTCATGCTACTAGATCATGATGAACCTACGAACTATGAAGAAGCGATGGTGAGCCCAGATTCCGTAAAGTGGCTTGAAGCCATGAAATCTGAGATGGGATCCATGTATGAGAACAAAGTATGGACTTTGGTTGACTTGCCCGATGATCGGCAAGCAATTGAGAATAAATGGATTTTTAAGAAGAAGACTGACGCTGATGGTAATGTTACTGTCTACAAAGCTCGACTTGTCGCAAAAGGTTTTCGGCAAGTTCAAGGAATTGACTACGATGAGACCTTCTCACCCGTAGCGATGCTTAAGTCCGTCCGAATCATGTTAGCAATTGCCGCATTTTATGATTATGAAATTTGGCAAATGGATGTCAAAACTGCATTCCTGAATGGATTTCTGGAAGAAGAGTTGTATATGATGCAACCAGAAGGTTTTGTCGATCCAAAGGGAGCTAACAAAGTGTGCAAGCTCCAGCGATCCATTTATGGACTGGTGCAAGCCTCTCGGAGTTGGAATAAACGTTTTGATAGTGTGATCAAAGCATTTGGTTTTATACAGACTTTCGGAGAAGCCTGTATTTACAAGAAAGTGAGTGGGAGCTCTGTAGCATTTCTGATATTATATGTGGATGACATATTACTGATTGGAAATGATATAGAATTTCTGGATAGCATAAAGGGATACTTGAATAAAAGTTTTTCAATGAAAGACCTCGGTGAAGCTGCTTACATATTAGGCATTAAGATCTATAGAGATAGATCAAGACGCTTAATTGGACTTTCACAAAGCACATACCTTGACAAAATTTTGAAGAAGTTCAAAATGGATCAAGCAAAGAAAGGGTTCTTGCCTGTGTTACAAGGTGTGAAATTGAGTAAGACTCAATGCCCGACCACTGCAGAAGATAGAGAGAATATGAAAGATGTTCCCTATGCATCAGCCATAGGCTCTATCATGTATGCAATGCTGTGTACCAGACCTGATGTGTGCCTTGCTATAAGTTTAGCAGGGAGGTACCAAAGTAATCCAGGAATGGATCACTGGACAGCGGTCAAGAACATCCTGAAATACCTGAAAAGGACTAAGGATATGTTTCTCGTATATGGAAGTGACAAAGAGCTCATCGTAAAAGGTTACGTTGATGCAAGCTTTGACACTGATCCGGACGATTCTAAATCGCAAACCGGATACGTGTTTACATTAAACGGTGGAGCTGTCAGTTGGTGCAGTTCTAAACAAAGCGTCGTAGCGGGATCTACATGTGAAGCGGAATACATAGCTGCTTCGGAAGCAGCAAATGAAGGAGTCTGGATGAAGGAGTTCATATCCGATCTAGGTGTCATACCTAGTGCATCGGGTCCAATGAAAATCTTTTGTGACAATACTGGTGCAATTGCCTTGGCAAAGGAATCCAGATTTCACAAAAGGACCAAACACATCAAGAGACGCTTCAACTCCATCCGGGATCTAGTCCAGGTGGGAGACATAGAGATTTGCAAGATACATACGGATCTGAATGTTGCAGACCCGTTGACTAAGCCTCTTCCACGAGCAAAACATGATCAGCACCAAAGCTCCATGGGTGTTAGATTCATTACAGTGTAATCTAGATTATTGACTCTAGTGCAAGTGGGAGACTGAAGGAAATATGCCCTAGAGGCAATAATAAAGTTATTATTTATTTCCTTATAATCATGATAAATGTTTATTATTCATGCTAGAATTGTATTTACCGGAAACATAATACATGTGTGAATACATAGACAAACAGAGTGTCACTAGTATGCCTCTACTTGACTAGCTCGTTAATCAAAGATGGTTATGTTTCCTAACCATGAACAATGAGTTGTTATTTGATTAACGAGGTCACATCATTAGTAGAATGATCTGATTGACATGACCCATTCCATTAGCTTAGCACCCGATCGTTTAGTATGTTGCTATTGCTTTCTTCATGACTTATACATGTTCCTATGACTATGAGATTATGCAACTCCCGTTTACCGGAGGAACACTTTGGGTACTACCAAACGTCACAACGTAACTGGGTGATTATAAAGGAGTACTACAGGTGTCTCCAATGGTCGATGTTGGGTTGGCGTATTTCGAGATTAGGATTTGTCACTCCGATTGTCGGAGAGGTATCTCTGGGCCCTCTCGGTAATACACATCACATAAGCCTTGCAAGCATTACAACTAATATGTTAGTTGTGAGATGATGTATTACGGAACGAGTAAAGAGACTTGCCGGTAACGAGATTGAACTAGGTATTGGATACCGACGATCGAATCTCGGGCAAGTAACATACCGATGACAAAGGGAACAACGTATGTTGTTATGCGGTCTGACCGATAAAGATCTTCGTAGAATATGTAGGAGCCAATATGGGCATCCAGGTCCCGCTATTGGTTATTGACCGGAGACGTGTCTCGGTCATGTCTACATTGTTCTCGAACCCGTAGGGTCCGCACGCTTAAGGTTACGATGACAGTTATATTATGAGTTTATGCATTTTGATGTACCGAAGGTTGTTCGGAGTCCCGGATGTGATCACGGACATGACGAGGAGTCTCGAAATGGTCGAGACATAAAGATTGATATATTGGAAGTCTATGTTTGGACATCGGAAGTGTTCCGGGTGAAATCGGGATTTTACCGGGTTACCGGGAGGTTACCGGAACCCCCCGGGAGCCATATGGGCCATCATGGGCCTTAGTGGAAAGGAGAAAGGGGCAGCCCAAGGGGGCTGCGCGCCTCCCCCCTTCCCCTAGTCCTATTAGGACTAGGAGAGGTGGCCGGCCACCCCTCTCCCTCTTTCCCCCTTGGGAATCCTAGTTGGAATAGGATTGGGGGGGGGGAGTCCTACTCCCGGTAGGAGTAGGACTCCTCCTGCGCCACCTCCTCCTGGCCGGCGCCTCCTCCCCCCTTGGCTCCTTTATATACGGAGGCAGGGGCACCTCTAAACACACAAGTTGACACAAGTTGATCCACGTGATCGATTCCTTAGCCGTGTGCGGTGCCCCCTGCCACCATATTCCTCGATAATACTGTAGCGGAGTTTAGGCGAAGCCCTGCTGCTGTAGTTCATCAAGATCGTCACCACGCCGTCGTGCTGACGAAACTCTTCCCCGACACTTTGCTGGATCGGAGTCCGGGGATCGTCATCGAGCTGAACGTGTGCTCGAACTCGGAGGTGCCGTAGTTTCGGTGCTTGATCGGTTGGATCGTGAAGACGTACGACTACTTCCTCTACGTCGTGTCATCGCTTCCGCAGTCGGTCTGCGTTGGGTACGTAGACAACACTCTCCTCTCGTTGCTATGCATCACATGATCCTGTGTGCGCGTAGGAAATTTTTTGAAATTACTACGAAACCCAACAGCATGTTGGCACGCAAGGTAAACTATTATAAACTCCTAGCTAATTAAGCATGGCATGGGCAACTATAATATCTAATTGTCATTGCAAACATGTTTTATTCATAATAGGCTGAATCAGGAACGATGAACTAGTCATATTTACAAAAACAAGATAGGTTGAGTTCATACCAGCTTCTCTCATCTCAATCAGCCCATCATATATCGTCATTATTGCCTTTCACTCGCACGACCGAATAGTGTGGATAATAATAATAGTGCACGTGCATTGGACTAAGCTAGAATCTGCAAGCATTTAATACAAGGGAGAAGTCAAGGTAATATGGGCTCTTGGTTAAATCAACAATAATGCATATGAGAGCCACTCAACATTTTCATCATGGTCTTCTCCTCTTGACCCCCAAAGAATAAGAAAGGAAATAAAACTATTTACACGGGAAAGCTCCCAACAAGCAAAAGAAGAACGAGAAATCTTTTGGGGTTTTCTTTTAATTATTACTACAGACATGGAAAGTAAACTAGCTGGAAACTACAACTATTTTTTTGGTTTTTCTTAAGGTTTTTCAAACACACAAGAAAAAGGCTTAGAAAATAAAATAAACTAGCATGGATGGTACAATGAAAAAGTATGAGCACCAACAACTAGAATGAGTGTGTGAACATGAACGTAATGTCGGTGTGAAATACATACTCCCCCAAGCTTAGGCTTTTGGCCTAAGTTGGTCTATGGCCATGATGGCCTGATGGATATCCAAAGTTGTAGCTGGGGTCGTACTGAGATGCAGCAGCTACTGCCTGAAGAGCTGCAGCTTGGAGGCGAGCTGCCTCCGTCCTCCTCTCGTACTCATTCGCCTCCTCCCTGGTTATAACATATCTCCTTTTTGCCTGAAAGTTAAAGAAAGTAGGAGCAGGGAGGGCAACATGGATAGTGCGATGTCTGTCAAAGATTAGTCGATACTGGAGGAACTGTTTGTTACTCTCAAGAAACTGATGGCGGTCCATAGCATTATAATCTAGGTAAGCAGGAGGTAGCTCTATATCATTTCCATGTATGGGTACATTAAGATAATTAGCTACACGAGTTGCATAAATTCCATCAAACAAATCTCCACCTATACCGTTAAGATGCAACCTTCGTGCCACAATGGCCCCCCAAGTTATATTGTTTATCTCCTAATACCGCACTTTTGAGGACACAAAGATCTGAAATGCACATGTGACAAGCCTCATCTTTACCATTAATGCATCTACCAATAAAGAGAGCAAAACAATGTATGGAAGGGAAATGAATGCTCCCTATGGTGGCTTGTGTGATTTTCCTAGATTCCTCCACAGCGATACTAGCAAGAAAGTCTTTATATTCAGATTTGCGAGGTTCACTGACATTGTCCCGTTGCGGGAGTTTACAAGCAATATTAAAATCTTATAGGTCCATGGTATATGATTTATCATAAAGATCAAATAAAACAGTGTGAGAATTGCGCGAGGATGTAAATTTAAAACTCCTCACAAAGGAATCAGTTAGGTAGTGGTACCGTAGGCACTTATCTGACACGAAGTCCTCAAGATCAGCATTACACATATACGCGTCAAAGTCATCCTTGAAGCCCGCCTGGACCATAAACTCCTCTGACGGCCATTCACAAGGCTGCACTTGAGCTTCCCTCGGTGGTTCATCGTCCGGCTCACGTATCACGAGCCTTGGTCCTTGCTTCCTTGAGGAACCACCTTGGTACATTTTCCTAAACATTTTCTTTCTTTGAAAATTTTCTGAAATTTTTAGTGACTCAAAATAAAAGTGAACCAAACTCAACAAAATTGATATCAACTACTCCCACAAGTGCCTAGAGGCTATATCATGCATTAAAACTACTTTGGACCATATAAATTTGACATGCAAGCTCAAGAACAGGGTCACCTTAGCAGCAAAAAATTGCAATAAATAAAGCACTAGAAAAAAAACTAATTGGACCATTGGAGGAGTCACATATCGAAGAACAATCTTCCCAAACAGTTTTGTGAATGGAGCTTTGAGCAAGGAGATCGAAAAGGGCAACAAGATGAGCTAGAACACGGGTTTGAGCTATGGGGGGATTTTTTCTGGAGAAAGATGAAGTGAGTGGGTGCTGGAATAAGTGGAGGGGGTCCATGAGGCAGGGGCGCGCCCCGACGGGGCGCCCTACACCCTCGTGGCCAAATTGTGACGCCCCAAGATCGGAGTTTCAGATGCCTTCCATGTTTTCCGAGTTTCGTCGGGTGATTTGTTTTGTCTGTTGCATTTCATCTTTGCATCATGTTCATTGCATCATGTCATCATGCCATCCTTTGCCCGATGCATCATATTATAGCTTTGTGCCATCCATGCTGTTTCAAAGTCCCTCATGTGCATTTGCCCCTACTTTATGTTTGTGGAATGCTCCATGTATGATCTTGCATCATCTCCTTCTCCTTCCTTCTTGTTTCTTTCATTTTGGCAAGTGACCTTTTCCCCTCCTCGAGAAATGTTCTTTCTTTTCCTGATGCTAGTTCACCATGCCTAAACCCTCTCTGTCAAATTTCAGATCATTTGAAGTTGTTTTGGTTGGGTTCAAAAATGGTTCAAGTTTGAATTTTAATTCAAACTTGAATTATTTTTCTGTCCTTAAAAATTCCCAAACCACTTTTATTAAATCGGGCATATTTCTTGGTTTCCAGAAATATGTCCCTCTCTCCTCACATCCATTCCAACCCCTCTGTATTTTTTTCTATTTCTGTTTATGCGATAAATAGAAAAGAGAAAAATTAGAGTAGAGAGGGAGAGAAGAAGCCCAGCCTCTCAGGCCTGCCCTTTTGCCTTAAGGCCCGGCTGACCCACTCCTCTCTACTGGGTCGCCCCCAAGCCCACCTAACCCTTGCCTGCAGCCCACCTATTCCCGTCTAACCCTAGCTGCCAGGTGTGCCCGATCTCCACTCCCTCGCGCACCCTCCTCTCGTTTTTCCCTCGCGCTGCCAGGAGGCAGCGACGCTCGATCCCCTCGTCTCTCTTCTTCCCTCGCGCCGCAAGAGACGCCATCTCCCGATCCCCATCTCTCCCCTTCATCCTCCTCTGGTGCCACCCCTCTCCCTCACTCCCTCGACAACGCCGTCCTCCCAGCGCCACCCCTGACCCGCTGCTGTGCCGCCACTCCACCGCAACCGTGCCCTGCGGCTGCTGCTCTTCTGCACGCCGCCGTCCGCGACCAGCAGGAGGCCGCCGCTCGCCTCGCACCTCTGCTGCCAGCGGTCCGGCACCCCTGTTTCTCCTCGTCACCGGCGAGCCGCCGTCCTCCACGAGCAGCCGAGGCCCAGCACTTCTCCGCCGCGTCCTCCCTCTCATCATGTCAGCCCTGTCGCCAGGAGCTCAAGCCCCGACATGGTCACGCCTCCCTGCTGCCGAGGCCCCGCCGCCAAGTCCCGCATGCGTCCTCCTGTCAAGCGCCGGGATGAATAGCAGCAGCTTCCTCCTGCACCCTCACCTCCTCTGCTCAACGACTTGTGGTGCCGTTTGCTATGGTCGTCGTTGCGCCTCTGTTCGTCGATGGTTTCATCATGAGCCCCGTGCCCGTTTCCATCGCTGCTCGCGCACCGCCTTGCCTTGTCTGCTTCCGGCCAGAGGCCCTTTTGTCTCGCTTGGTTTTGGATCGGCTTACGCGAAGAACCATACCCGGACCGTCAAGTATTTTCTCGAAGAATTTTTCCAAGTACCATGACGATGCGTCAAGTACCACGACAACCTCAAAGGGATTCAAATCTGCCAAGCTCCTCTAACGATGACCCGAGAACATCTATGATCCCTGCACAACTACCGTCGCCAAGACCGGACTGACAAGCTCCCCGACAACGTGTGTACAACTACCACCGTCTTCGGATTCGCTAAGAACAACAAGTACCTTGACGCCCGATGCATAGAACATCTACCGTCGACCCTCGAAGACCCCGTGGATGTCAAGTTCCTCGCCGTGACCCTGAACATCTACGAACGTGGCGAGAACGTCTACTTCCGCTACGAACTTGATCCGTTCCGAAAAGTCCAGCCTCGAAGGTATAACCCCGAGACGACACCCGTGAACGAATGAATGCATGTCGGATGAGATGCCCACTTTGTCTGCACTATGTCCGTATTGTCACTCCTTTCCATGCTACTAACCCGTGGGAACCCGATATCCGGGAGCGCCCCACCATCTTTTGCACGCATCCGCACATTTGCCCTTTGCATCGGTATCTCAATCAAGTACCGGAACCGAAATGTTGCCATGGTAACATTTCCGTTTTGCCACCGTGGCACCCCTTTTCCTTCCGCCATGGCGACAAATGCCTCATATCTTGTCATTTCTACTTTTCCTTAAAACTTGCATAAACTTGCACATGTCATCCGCATCACGATAACAACTTCAAGATTGGTTAAAATTGGTGTTTGCATTAAATTACTAAGGCATATGGGGATTTACCGGATTCGTTATTTGTTATATCCGGCCCATTTAAATTGTTTAGATGGTGTAGTTTTGTTATGCCTCATCTCTTGACATGCTTAACAACATTTAATATTGGTGAGTACATAACCGAGAGAGAACTAAATAATTGATGTGGTGTTCCGTCAATATGCAACCCGTTGCATATTGAGCTCCACTTAATTTATAGTTTTGGTTGTTGCACTTTGCCATGTGATGCATATTTAAACCGGACATGCATCATACTTGGTTGTGCATCATGCCATGCTTATGTGATGGTTGTTTACCATGTTGTTTGCTTCTTTCCGGTGTTGCTTCTTCAGGTTAGTTCCGTTAACGTCGTGTGGTGAGGATCCGTTCGACTACGTCCGTTTGTCTTCTTCATGGACTCGTTCTTCTTCCTTGCGGGATTTCAGGCAAGATGACCATACCCTCGAAATCACTTCTATCTTTGCTTGCTAGTTGCTCGCTCTTTTGCTATGCCTATGCCGCGATACCTACCACTTGCTATATCATGCCTTCCATATTGTTAAGCCAAGCCTCTAACCCATCTTGTCCTAGCAAACCATTGTTTGGCTATGTTACCGCTTTGCTCAGCCCCTCTTATAGCGTTGTTAGTTGCAGGTGAAGATTGAAGTTTGTTCCTTGTTGGAACATGGCTATGTTGTTCCTTGTTGGAACATGGATATCTGTTGGGATATCACAATATCTCTTATTTAATTAATGCATCTATATACTTGGTAAAGGGTGGAAGGCTCGGCCTTATGACTGGTGTTTTGTTCCACTCTTGCTGCCCTAGTTTCCATCATATAGGTTTTATATTCCCGGATTTTGCATTCCTTATGCGGTTGGGTTATAATGGGAACCCCTTGACAGTTCGCCTTGAATAAAACTCCTCCAGCAAGGCCCAACATTGGTTTTACCATTCGCCACCTAGCCTTTTCTTTCCCTTGGGTTCTACAGACTCAAGGGTCATCTTTATTTAAACCCCCGGGCCAGTGCTCCTCTGAGTGTTGGTCCAACCTGTCAGCTGCCGGTGGCCACCAGGGGCAACTCTGGGCTGGCCTACCGGAACCTTGGACAATCCGGTGTGCCCTGAGAAAGAGATATGTGCAGCTCCTATCGGGATTTGTCGGCACATTCGGGTGGCTTTGCTGGTCTTGTTTTACCATTGTCGAAATGTCTTGTAACTGGGATTCCGAGTCTGATCGGGTCTTCCCGCTAGAAGGAATATCCTTCGTTGACCGTGAGAGCTTGTGATGGGCTAAGTTGGGACACCCCTGCAGGATTTTGAACTTTCGAAAGCCGTGCCCGCGGTTATGGGCAGATGGAAATTTGTTAATGTCCGGTTGTAGAAAACTTGAAACTTATCTTAATTAAAATGCATCAACCGCGTGTGTAACCGTGATGGTCTCTTTCCGGTGGTGTCCGGGAAGTGAACACGGTGTTGGAGTTATGTTTGACATAGGTTGTTCTAGGATCACTTCTTGATCATAGTTTCTCGACCGCGCTTTGCCTTCTCTTCTCGCTCTCTTTTGCATATGTTAGCCACCATATATGCTAGTCGCTTGCTGCAGCGCCACCTCATACCACTACCTTACCTTTAAGCTTAAATAGTATTGATCGCGAGGGTGTGAGATTGCTGAGTCCCCGTGGCTCACAGATACTTCCAAAACCAGTTTGCAGGTACCGATGATACCGTGCAGGTGACGCAACCAAGCTCAGGGAGGAGCTCGATGAAGATCTTGTCCTTTGTGTCGTTTCGTTCTAGTTGATCAGTAGTGGAGCCCAGTCGGGTCGATCTGGGATATGTGTAGCATTTGGGGTAGTCTTCTTTTATTTTGGTTCCGTAGTTGGACCTTGATTGTATCTGGATGATGTAATGCTTTATTCATGTATTGTGTGAAGTGGCGAGTGTAAGCCAACTATGTATCTTTTCCCTTATGTATTATAGGGGTTGTGTGAAGATTACCTCACTTGCGACATTGCTTTCAATGCGGTTATTCCTCTAAGTCGTGCTTCGACACGTGGGAGATATAGCCGCATCGAGGGCGTTACAAGTTTGTATCAGAGCCTTCCCCGACCTTAGGAGCTCCCTGCTTGATCGAATCGCTGGCGATATTGAGTCTAGAAATGTTTTGAGTCATTTAGGATTATATATATCAGAGAGTTTAGGAATTCTTTTTACTCCCCAGTCCCTTCATCGCTCTGGTGAGGCATCCTGACGTAGAGTTTTGACTCTTCTCTTCTCAAATTTCACTAAATATTTTTTTTAGGATCACGCGGGTATCTTGGAATCGTTCCGATCGATTTGTGACGAGAACATTGTTCTTGGTGCCTCCTGTCATTTAGGGGTTGTGGCAGTGTCCCGGGGAGTTGAGCTCCGAGGTGTTGTCATCACAATTTTATCGTTGCAGTTCTGGAATACCTGAGTTTAGTTTCGTCGACATCGAAAATCTCTTTTATGCAGTAGTTGGTGAGATAACCTTGATGCCACCCAGTACTGGGGCGGGAGTTCGGGAGTATTGCCATAACTTGTATAACAGATGCTTTTCGAAGGTTGAGGTAGATGATTTCCGAAGGTTTCTTGGTTATGTGTTGAAGGATGGATACAACTGGATGTAGGATTTGCTAGTTTGGGTGAGATATTATGCTTCCCCTGTATCCCCAACACCTGATTGCATAACCGGAAAGTTTCGGGAGTTTATAAGTGGGAACTCAAGTAGCTCTTAGGATATCTTTTTGACAGATGTATGATATGAAATTGGGGTTTGACGTCTAGTGGTCCGCCTATCCATGGTTGGTTTTACAGTGGTCTCGTTGTGTCTTAAAGAGTCCTTGGCTATGCCGACTCAGGGACGCTTCGTATGTCATGTGCACTGCCTTGTACATGATGGTGCTGTACGATTGAGCCCGTGTAGGCCCCACCATGAAAACTTCAGACAAAATCTCTATCATATGTTTGTTCCGGCTTATTCTGCAAGCCAATCCTTTGTTTTGTTTTGAGTTGTGGTATTCGAGTTGCTTCAATGTCAAGTGTTGATTCCATACCTTTTCCTAAGCGGTGTTCTCATGTTCCTATGTGAATACTAATCCTTCTCGATCATTGAGATTCTCATGTTAATTATTTTTCAACCAGCGTATTTTCTCTTCAAGTGGATCCGATTATTTCAACATCCGCAAAGATCAACTCAAAGTCTTCTCAACGTTATTTGTTCCATTCGTCCCCAAGTTGCCTTTATTTTCCCACCCGCCCACCCTTGTTTCTTCAAGGACGCGGATTTCTTAATCAAGTATCCATTTTATTCATGTGAAGTCTCTTCATTCTTTCAATCAATGTTCTTACCCGGTGGTTCTCTTGAAGATGCTCTACCAGTTCATCATTCTTCTTTCTTTTTCTTCTCCGATGGATCCAATTCAAGCTTTGTTGATCATATCCTTTTCCTCCTTTCAATACCTTCTCATGTCGCTGCACCTCTTAATCATCCACCTCTTCGCTATTCATTTGTTCCGGAGTGCTCAAGATATCTCAGAAGGCTCGTCTTGTCATTCAAGATCCATTCAACCTATTTCAAGGTTATTATCTCATTCAAGCCATTTAATTCAACCGGTGCAATCTCTCTTTTCAAGCAATCATTCAACGGTGTTTCTTTTCAGTGGGCCCTAACCCATAGGTCTTTTCCAGGATCTTACCCAACTCTTCTTATTCTCCCGGAGTTATTCTCAAATCTTCTAAAGTTTGACGTAAGAATGAATTGTCATCAGTCAGATGCCTTCCTCCAAGATCTTTTAAATTCTTTCACCGTTGGCTCAACCTTTCTATTCGTCTTCCCGGAGTATCTCAACAACTCATGGTGGTGTTTCTCGTCGTCATTCTCAACACTTGAAGACCGAAGAAGATTTTTTTACTCTCAATCTTATCCGTTCTCTTCAAGATTCGTGATTCTATCTTATTGCAATCCTCTCATAATTGTCTTGATTGTGAGAATTATTTTCACCCACCCGGAGCTTTTCATGAGTAGTTTCCAATTCTTTCCTCTGAAGGCCATCTTTTCAAATATTATTCATTCCAGCTTTCAGATCCCGTTCTTCAATCTTACCGATGCATTGTTCAAATATCCTCTAATCAGCTCGTGATCTTTTCATTCTCTGGTATCTAAACTCTCTCATGTATCTTTGTTTAGTTGCTAATTCTTACCGGTGATTCATCCCTTTACTTCGTTCGTTTTTCAATTCTTACGGTGGTTCGTTCAAGAGTTCTCTTCCTATGCTCTCATATCAATTTATTCGTTCTTTCAAATCCTATCGGTGGTTCCATCAAGTCCTTCTCAGGTTGATTTATATCTCCCTTAATCCTTTCTACGGGAATAAGTAGTATGCCAAATCCGTTGCTTGTCATCAATCTAAATTGGTGAAGGATACGCATAACATAATCCTTATTCTTGTTTCATCTAAGTGATAAATTCCTTCCTTTGGAGTTTGTTCATGATGAATAAATTCTTGATTTTCTTTTGTTCATCTTTTCTTTTCCCGGAGTTTCAAGATCTCTCATTTATCTCGTCGCAAAGCTCCATTTAATCATTTCAAGGCTTCACCTTATATTGTCAACTTCTCTTTCTTTTGTCATCCTTTTGTTTACCGGAGTTCTTCATGGAGGCTCTACATGATGGTTCATAAAGGATTTAATTCCTTCTTGAAGTGTTCATCAAGATTCTTTTTAGAGGAGTTCAAGCATTCTTCATCTTGCAATCTAGAGTGCAATTCTTTCTACCGTATCATTTAAGGTGGTGCTATGTCATTCTTCATAATTTGAGTTCATGTTTCATGATTCACATGTTGTCAAGAATGAGATATCTTAAATCCATCAATCGCGTCATTGGAGTTATGTTGGGTTATTTTTCACCTAAAGCCTTCCCTAAGGATTGTTGCTATTTATGGTGCTTATAAATGATCCAAGTTCTTCATTTATCCTCCCGGTGAAATAAGTTTCTTGTCTCCTCGTTGATATCAATCCAATCTTTTCCATGAGTGGCAGGTTGTCACCTCATAATTTTGAGATGTATTCCATAATACCATATCAAGTTTAAGCTTTCCATTGTTGATAATCCAACAACTCAATTCCAGCATTTGTTGTAAGCGTGCTCTCTCAAGATCTTGTTTCCCTTTGTTCAATTCATTCCATTCTTTCTTTTGTTCCGGAGGCATTGTGATGTTGCTCTCTTCAACCCATTATCTTGTTTTGTCAAGATCATGTTCTTTCCTTGCTTATCATTTAATCATAGTGTTGTGTCCTCTGCTAAAGTCTTTTTCTGCCTATCAAGTCTTGCATCTCGTTTCTACCGGAGTGCTTGCATGTACTTCTTGTCCATTGCAACCCTTTTTCTTATGTCTTTCAACCTACAACGTTCTAGTAATGTTCCTTGTTCCTCTTTTCTAACGGAGTGTTTTCGACTTTGTTCATCTTCGTTGTATTCTTTCTTTCGTTTTGTTCAACCTCTCAAGGTTCTTTGGTTTCACTCAATTGTCAAGAAGCAACTTCGTTTTACCTCTTGTCTTCCTCTTCCGTTTTCCCTCCGGTGCCATCCTAGATCTTGGGACGAGATCCTCTCGTAGTGGTGGAGTGTTGTGACGCCCCAAGACCGGAGTTTCAGATGCCTTCCATGTTTTCCGAGTTTCGTCGGGTGATTTGTTTTGTCTGTTGCATTTCATCTTTGCATCATGTTCATTGCATCATGTCATCATGCCATCCTTTGCCCGATGCATCATATTATAGCTTTGTGCCATCCATGCTGTTTCAAAGTCCCTCATGTGCATTTGCCCCTACTTTATGTTTGTGGAATGCTCCATGTATGATCTTGCATCATCTCCTTCTCCTTCCTTCTTGTTTCTTTCATTTTGGCAAGTGACCTTTTCCCCTCCTCGAGAAATGCTCTTTCTTTTCCTGATGCTAGTTCACCATGCCTAAACCCTCTCTATCAAATTTCAGATCATTTGAAGTTGTTTTGGTTGGGTTCAAAAATGGTTCAAGTTTGAATTTTAATTCAAACTTGAATTATTTTTCTGTCCTTAAAAATTCCCAAACCACTTTTATTAAATCGGGCATATTTCTTGGTTTCCAGAAATATGTCCCTCTCTCCTCACATCCATTCCAAACCCTCTGTATTTTTTTTCTATTTCTGTTTATGCGATAAATAGAAAAGAGAAAAATCAGAGTAGAGAGGGAGAGAAGAAGCCCAGCCTCTCAGGCCTGCCAGGACTGCCCTTTTGCCTTAAGGCCCGGCTGACCCACTCCTCTCTACTGGGTCGCCCCCAAGCCCACCTAACCCTTGCCTACAGCCCACCTATTCCCGTCTAACCCTAGCTACCAGGTGTGCCCGATCTCCACTCCCTCGCGCACCCTCCTCCTCTCGTTTTTCCCTCGCGCCGCCATGTGATGCCCCCGATTTGACCGTACACTAATCATACACGCAAACGTGTACGGTCAAGATCAGGGACTCACGGGAAGATATCACAACACAACTCTACAAATAAAATAAGTCATACAAGCATCATATTACAAGCCAGGGGCCTCGAGGGCTCGAATACAAGAGCTCGATCATAGACGAGTCAGCGGAAGCAACAATATCTAAGTACAGACATAAGTTAAACAAGTTTGCCTTAAGAAGGCTAGCACAAACTAGGATATAGATCGAAAGAGGCGGAGGCCTCCTGCCTGGGATCCTCCTAAACTATTCCTGGTCATCGTCAGCGGGAAACACGTAGTAGTAGGCACCTCCGGTGTAGTAGGAGTCGTCGTCGAAGGTGGCGTCTGGCTCCTGGGCTCCAACATCTGGTTGCGACAACCAGGTAGAAGGGATAGGGGGAAAAGAGGGAGAAAGCAACCGTGAGTACTCATCCAAAGTACTCGCAAGCAAGGAGCTACACTACATATGTATGCATTGGTATCAACTGGAATAAGGCTATCATATGTGGACTGAACTGCAGAATGCCGAAATAAGAGGGGGATAGCTAGTCCTTTCGAAGACTACGCTTCTGACAGCCTCCGTCTTGCAGCATGTAGAAGAGAGTAAACTGAAGTCCTCCAGGTAGCATCGCATAGCATAACCCTACCCGGCGATCCTCTCCTCGTCGCCCTGTTAGAGAGCGACCACCGGGTTGTATCTGGCACTTGGAAGGGTGTGTTTTATTAAGTATCCGGTTCTAGTTGTCATAAGGTCAAGGTACAACTCCAAGTCGTCCTGTTACCGAAGATCACGGCTATTCGAATAGATTAACTTCCCTGCAGGGGTGCACCACATAACCCAACACGCTCAATCCCATTTGGTCGGACACACTCTTTTGGGTCATGCCCGGCCTCGGAAGATCAACACGTCGCAGCCCCACCTAGACCAACAGAGAGGTCAGCACACCGGTCTAAACCTAAGCGCCCAGGGGTCTGGGCCCATCGCCCTTAGCACACCTGCACGTTGCGTGGGCGGCCGGAAGCAGACCTAGCCTAGTAGGCGTTCCAGTCCAATCCAGCGCGCGCCACTCCGTTGCTGACGTCACGAAGGCTTCGGCTGATACCACGACGTCGAGTGCTCATAACTGTCCCCGCGTAGATGGTTAGTGCGTATAGGCCAGTAGCCAGACTCAGATCAAATACCAAGATCTCATTAAACGTGTTAAGTATCTGCGAACGCCGACCAGGGCCAGGCCCACCTCTCTCCTAGGTGGTCTCAACCTGCCCTGTCGCTCCGCCTCAAAGTAATAGTCGGGGGCTGTCGGGAACTCAGGCCCACCACTACCTGGATGGAGCCACCTGCCCCTTCAGCCCCCATCTCCAAACAGTATCACCAGTAATGTAACAGTGTAATGTATAATATATGCCCGTGATCACCTCCTGAAGTGATCACGGCCCAGTAGTATAGCATGGCAGACGGACAAGAGTGTAGGGCCTTTGATTGAACACTACCATCCTATACTAAGCATTTAAGATTGCAGGTAAAGTAACAACAGTAGTAACAATGACAGGCTATGCATAAGAATGGGATTAACGGAAAGCAGTAACATGCTACACTACTCTAGTGCAAGCAGTATAGAGGAGAGTAGGCGATATCTGGTGATCAGGGGGGGGGGCTTGCCTGGTTGCTCTGGCAAGAGAGAGGGGTCGTCAACTCCGTAGTCGAACGGGGCAGCAGCAGCGTCGGTCTCGGTGTCTAGCGAGAGAAGAGGGGGAAGAAACAATAAATATTTAAGCAAGCAGGTGCATAGCGATGCATGACATGACAAGTATCGACGCGAGGGGTGCCCTAACGCGGTATTAGGTGATACCGGTGAAGGGGGATAACATCCGGGAAAGTATCCCCAGTGTTTCGCGTTTTCGGGCAGAGGAGTCGGAGGGGGAAAGTTGCGAGTTTGATAGGTTAGGGAGGTGTGGCGGACGAACGGGTTGCGTATCCGGAATCGTCTCGACGTTCTGAGCAACTTTCATGTTGAAAATATTTTAATCTGAGTTACGGATTAAAAGATATGATTTTCTAAAGATTTTATTAATTTCTGAAATTTAATTAATTATTTAAATTAATTCGAAAAACAGATTAATGACATCATCATGATGTCATGCTGACATCAGCAGTCAACAGAGTTGACTTGGTCAACCTGACCAGTGGGTCCAGTGGGACCCACTTGTCATACACTGCCTATGTTAATTAGAGATTAGGCTAAACAAACTATTGTTTAATTAACTAACAAATTAGTTAGATTAATTACTAGAATTAATTAACTTAATTAATTTAATTAATTAATTAATTAATTAAGTTTATTTTTTTATTATTCCTTTTTTTATTGGAAACGTTCTGTGGGGTGGGGCCCCTAGTGTCAGTGGCACAGGGGCCGTAGTGGGTTACGGGCGCTACGGGCGGGTCGGGCGTTGCGGCGCCCGACTGGGCGTTCGCCCAAATCCCCGGGGCGAGGAGGGCCGGGGCAAGGCCGTGACCGTGGGCATCTGACGGGGCGCGGCGTCGCCCGAACGGGCACGCCGGCGAGCAAAGGCCCGAGGCG